>NC_053022.1:351808335-352033510 GCF_003073215.2 Triticum urartu
ACTTAATACTCTAGATGCATGTTGGATAGCGGTCGATGTGTGGAGTAATAGTAGTAGATGAAGAATCGTTTCGGTCTACTTGTCGCGGACGTGATGCCTATATACATGATCATGCCTAGATATTCTCATAATTATGCACTTTTCTATCAATTGCTCGACAGTAATTTGTTCACCCACCGTAATACTTATGCTATCTTGAGAGAAGCCACTAGTGAAACCTATGGCCCATGGGTCTATCTTTTATCATATAAGTTTCCAATCTATTTTATTTTGCAATCTTTACTTTCAATATATATTATAAAAATACCAAAAATATTTATCTTATTATTATTATCTCTATCAGGTCTCACTCTCGTAAGTGACCGTGAAGGGATTGACTACCCCTTTATCGCGTTGGTTGCGAGGTTCTTATTTGTTTTTGTAGGCACAAGGGACTTGTGGGTAGTCTCCTACTGGATTGATACCTTGGTTCTCAAAAACTGAGGGAAATACTTACGCTACTTTGCTACATCACCCTTTCCTCTTCAAGGGAAAACCAACACATTGCTCAAGAGGTAGCAAGAAGGATTTCTGGCGCCGTTGCCGGGGAGATCTACCACAAGTCAAGACATACCAAGTACCCATCACAAACTCTTATCCCTCGCATTACATTATTTGCCATTTGCCTCTCGTTTTCCTCTCCCCCACTTCACCCTTGCCATTTTATTCGCCTTTTTCCGTTCCCCTTCTCTTTTACGTTCGTCTCTTCTCGCTTGCTTCTTGTGTGCTTGTGTGTTGGATTGTTTGTCACGATGGCTCAAGATAATACTAAATTGTGTGACTTTTCTAATAGCAACAATAATGATTTTATTAGCACTCCGATTGTACTCTTACCGATGTTGAATCTTGTGAAATTAATGCTGCTTTGCTGAATCTTGTCATGAAAGATCCATTTTCCGGCCTTCCTAGTGAAGATGCCACTACCCATCTAAATAGCTTTGTTGATTTGTGTGATATGCAAAAGAAAAAAGATGTGGATAATGATATTGTTAAATTGTAGCTATTCCCGTTTTCGCTTAGAGATCGTGCTAAGACTTGGTTTACTTCTTTACCTAAAAATAGTATTGATTCATGGAATAACTGCAAAGATGCTTTTATCTCTAAGTATTTTCCTCCCGCTAAGATCATCTCTCTTAGAAACGATATTATGAATTTTAAGCAACTTGATCATGAACATGTTGCACAAGCTTGGGAGAGGATGAAATTAATGATACGTAATTGCCCTACTCATGGTTTGAATCTTTGGATGATTATACAAAATTTCCATGCCGGATTGAATTTTGCTTCTAGAAATCTTTTAGATTCGGACGCAGGAGGCACTTTTATGGAAATCACCTTAGGAGAAGCTACTAAACTCCTAGATAATATTATTATTAATTATTCTCAATGGTACACCGAAATATCTACTAGTAAAAAGGTGCATGCTATAGAAGAAATCAATGTTTTGAGTGGAAAGATGGATGAACTTATGAAATTGTTTGCTAATAAGAGTGTTTCTTCTAATCCTAATGATATGCCTTTGTCTACTTTGATTGAGAATAATAATGAATCTATGGATGTGAATTTTGTTGGTAGGAACAATTTTTGTAATAACGCGTATAGAGGTAATTTTAATCCTAGGTCGTTTCCTAGTAATTCCTCTAATAATTATGGTAATTACTATAACAATTCTTATGGAAATTATAATAAGATGCCCTCTGATTTTGAACCTAATATTAAAGAATGTATTAGTTCGCAAAAGAGTTTCAATGCCTTGATTGAAGAAAAATTGTCTAAGATTGATCAGTTGGCTAGGAACGTGGATAAAATTTCTCTTGATGTTGATTCTTTGAAACTTAGATCTATTCCACCTAAGCATGATATCAATGAGTCTCTCAAGCTATGAGAATTTCCATTGATGAGTGCAAAGAATGAACCGCTAGGATGCGTACTAAAAAAGATCGCTTTGTGAAAGTGTGTTCTTCTAGTTTTGATGATAATATGAAGATATAAAAGTGATTGATGTGTCTCCTATTAAATCCTTGTTTTGCAATATGAATCTTGATAATGATGGGACAGGAGATGAGTCAACTTTAGTTAAAAGGCGTCCCAATGATTCGGAGTTTTTAGATCTTGATGCAAAAATTGATAAAAGTGGGATTGGAGAGGTCAAAACTTTACATAATGAACCCACTATTTTGGATTTCAAGGAATTTAATTATGATAATTGCTCTTTGATAGATTGTATTTCCTTGTTGCAATCCGTGCTAAATTCACTGTATGCTTATAATCAAAATAAAGCTTTTACTAAACATATCGTTGATGCTTTAATGCAATCTTATGAAGAAAAGCTTGAATTGGAAGTTTCTATCCCTAGAAAACTTTATGATGAGTGGGGACCCACTATTAAAATTAAAATTAAAGATCATGAATGCTATGATTTATGTGATTTGAGTGCTAGTGTTTCCACGATTCCAAAAACTTTGTGTGATGTGTTAGGTTTCCGTGAATTCGATGATTGTTCTTTAAATTTGCATCTTGCGGATTCCACTATTAAGAAACCTATGAGAAGAATTAATGATGTTCTTATTGTTTCAAATAGGAATTATGTGCCCGTAAATTTCATTGTTCTTGATATTGATTGCAATCCTACATGTCTCATTATTCTTGGTAGACCTTTCCTTAGAATGATTGGTGCAATTATTGATATGAAAGAAGGAAACATTAGATTCCAATTTCCATTAAGGAAAGGCATGGAACACTTTCCTAGAAAGAAAATTAAATTACCTTATGAATATATTATGAGAGCCACTTATGGATTGCATACCAAAGATGATAATATATAGATCTATCCTTGCTTTTATGCCTAGCTAGGGGCGTTAAACGATAGCGCTTGTTGGGAAGCAACCCATTTTTATTTTTGTTCCATTCTTTTTGGTTATGTTTAGTAATAAATAATTCATATAGACTCTGTTTAGACGTGGTTTTATGCTTTTAATTAGTGTTCGTGCCAAGTAGAACCTTTGGGAAGTCTTGGGGGAAGTTTTAGTAATCTTGCTGTAAAAAACAGAAACTTTAGCCCTCACGATATTTGCTGCCATCTTTTACTCGAGAGTGCATTAAGTTGATTATTTTTGCAGAGGATTAATACATAAATTCCCCACGTCCAGCAATTTATTTTAGAATTTTTGGGGTTACAGAAGTATTCGAAACCTACAGATTACTACAGACTGTTCTGTTTTTGACAGATTCTGTTTTCCGTGTGTTGTTTGCTTATTTTGATGAATCTATGGCTAATATCGGAGGTTATGAAGCATAGATAAGTTGGAATACAGTAGGTTTAACACCAATACAAATAAATAATGATTTCATTACAGTACCTTAAGTGGTGGTTTGTTTTCTTATACTAACGGAGCTCATGAGATTTTTTGTTTAAGTTTTGTGTTGTGAAGTTTTCAAGTTTTGGGTAAAGATTTGATGGATTATGGAATAAGGAGTGGCAAGAGACTAAGATTGGGGATTCCCAAGGCACCCCAAGGTAAAATTCAAGGACAAACAAAAGCCTAAGCTTGGGGATGCCTCGGAAGGCATCCCCTCTTTAGTCTTCTTCTATCGGTAACTTTACTTGAGGCTATATTTTTATTCACCACATGATATGTGTTTTGCTTGGAGCGTCTTGTATGATTTGAGTCTTTGCTTTTTATTTTACCATAATCATCCTTGATGTACACACCTTTTGGGAGGGACACGCATGAATTGGAATTTATTAGAATACTCTATGTGCTTCACTTATATCTTTTGAGGTAGATAATTTTGCTCCAGTGCTTCGCTTATATCTTTTAGAGCACGGTAGTGGTTTTATTTTACAGAAATTATTGATCTCTCATGCTTCACTTATATTATTTTGAGAGTCCTTTATAACATCATGGTAATTTTCTTTGGTTATGAAATTAGTCCTAATATGATAGGCATCCAAGATGGGTATAATAAAACTATCATAGAAAGTGCATTGAATACTATGAGAAGTTGGATGCTTGATAATTGTTTTGAGATAAAAAGGTGGTGATATTAGAGTGTGCTAGTTGAGTAATTGTGAATTTGAGAAATACTTGTGTTGAAGTTTGCAAGTCCCGTAGCATGCACGTATGGTTACCATTGTGTAACAAATTTCAAACATGAGGTGTTCTTTGATTGTCTTCCTTATGAGCGGTGGTCGGGGATGAGCGATGGTCTTTTCCTGCCAATCTATCCCCCTAAGAGCATGCGCGTAGTGCTTGGTTTTTGATGACTTGTAGATTTTTGCAATAAGTATGTGAGTTCTTTATGACTAATGTTGAGTCCATGGATTATACGCACTTTCACCTTTCCATCATTGCTAGCCTCTTCGGTACCGTGCATTGCCCTTTCTCACCTTGAGAGTTGGTGCAAACTTCGCCGGTGCATCCAAACCCCGCGATATGATACGCTTTGTCACACATAAACCTCCTTATATCTTCCTCAAAATAGCCACCATACCTACATATTATGTCATTTCCATAGCCATTCCGAGATATATTGTCATGCAACTTTCCACCGTTTCATTTATGACATGCTTCATCATTGTCATATTTCTTTGCATGATCATGTAGTTGACATCATATTTGTGGCAAAGCCACCATGCATAATTTATCATACATGTCACTCTTGATTCATTGCACTTCCCGGTACACCGCCGGAGGCATTCATATAGAGTCATATTTTGTTCTAGTATCGAGTTGTAATCATTGAGTTATAAATAAATAGAAGTGTGACGATCATCATTAATAAAGCATTGTCTCTAATAAAAAAGAAATAAAAAGGGGCAATGCTACTATCCTTTTTTTCACACTTGTGCTTCAAAGTAGCACCATGATCTTTATGATAGAGAGTCTCTTTGTTTTGTCACTTTCATATACTAGTGGGAATCTTTCATTATAGAACTTGGCTTGTATATTCCAACAATGGGCTTCCTCAAATGCCCTAGGTCTTCGTGAGCAAGCAAGTTGGATGCACACCCACTTAGTTTCTTTTGTTGAGCTTTCATACATTTATAGCTCTAGTGCATCCGTTGCATGGCAATCCCTACTCCTTGATTTGACATCAATTGATGGGCATCTCCCTAGCCCGTTGATTAGCCTCGTCGATGTGAGACTTTCTATTTTTTGTCTTCTCCACATAACCCCTATCATTATTCTATTCCACCCATAGTGCTATATCCATGGCTGACGCTCATGTATTGCGTGAAAGTTGAAAAAAGTTTGAGATTACTAAAGTATGAAAAAATTGCTTGGCTTGTCATTGGGGTTGTGCAAGATGAGAGCATTCTTGTGTGACAAAAATGGAGCATGACCAAAATATATGATTTTGTAGGGATGAACTTTCTTTTGCCATGTTATTTTGAGAAGACATGATTGCTTAGTTAGTATGCTTGAAGTATTATTGTTTTTATGTCAATATTAAACTTTTGTCTTGAATCTCTCGGATCTGAACATTCATGCCACAATAAAGAAAATTACATTGAGAATTATGCTAGGTAGCATTCCACATCAAAAATTCTGTTTTTATCATTTACCTACTCAAGGACGAGCAGGAATTAAGCTTGGGGATGCTTGATACGTCTCCAACGTATCTATAATTTTTTATTGTTCCATGCTATTATATTATCTATTTTGGATGTTAATGTGCTTATTTATACACTTTAATATTATTTTTGGGACTAACCCAAGGCCCAGTGCAAATTATTGTTTTTTGCCTATTTTAGTGTTTCGCAGAAAAGGAATATCAAACGGAATCCAAACAGAATAAAACCTTCGGGAGAGTTACTTTTGGAACAAACGTGATCCAGGGGACTTGGAGTGGACTTCAAGCAACCAACGAGGAAGCCACGAGGCAGGGGCGAGCCCTCCACCCTCGTGGGCCCCTCGTGGCTCCACCGACCTACTTCTTCCTCCTATATATGTCCACATACCCCGAAAACATCCAGGAGCACCACGAAACCCTATTTCCACCGCCGCAACCTTCTGTACACAAGAGATCCCATCTTGGGGCCTTTTCCGGAGCTCCGCCGGAGGGGGCATCGATCACGGAGGGCTTCAACATCAACACCATAGCCTCTCCGATGATGTGTGGGTAGTTTACCTCAGACCTTCGGGTCCATAGTTAGCTAGATGGCTTCTTCTCTCTTTTTGGATCTCAATACAAAGTTCTCCCCCTCTCTTGTGGAGATCTATTCGATGTAACCTTCTTTTTGCGGTGTGTTTGTTGAGATCGATGAATTGTGGGTTTATGATCAAGTCTATCTATGAATAATATTTGAATCTTCTCTGAATTCTTTTATGTATGATTGGTTTTATCTTTGCAAGTCTCTTCGAATTATCCGTTTGTTTGGCCAACTAGATTGTAGTTCTTGCCATGGGAGAAAGTGCTTAGCTTGGGTTTGATCTTGCGGTGTCCTTTCCCAGTGACAGAAGGGGCAGCAAGGCACGTATTGCATCGTTGCCATCGAGGATAACAAGATGGGGTTTATTTCATATTGCATGAATTTATCTGTCTACATCATGTCATCTTGCTTAACGCGTTACTCTGTTTTTAACTTAATACTCTAGATGCATGCTGGATAGCGGTCGATGAGTGGAGTAATAGTAGTAGATGCAGAATCGTTTCGGTCTACTTGTCACGGACATGATGCCTATATACATGATCATGCCTAGATATTCTCATAACTATGCTCAATTCTATCAATTGCTCAACAGTAATTTGTTCACCCACCGTAGAATACTTATGCTCTTGAGAGAATCCACTAGTGAAACCTATGGCCCTCGGGTCTATTCTCATCATATCAATCTCCATCACTTTAATCTTGTTTTGCTTTTTACTTTGCCTTTACTTTTTACTTTGCATCTTTATACCAAAAATACCAAAAATATTATATCTATCACATCTCACTCTCGTAAGTGACCGTGAAGGGATTGACAACCCCTAATCGCGTTGGTTGCGAGTAGCTATCATTTTCTGCAGGTACGAGGGACTTGAGCGTGGACTCCTACTGGATTGATACCTTGGTTATCAAAAACTGAGGGAAATACTTACGCTACTTTGCTGCATCATCCCTTCCTCTTCGGGGAAAACCAATGCAAGCTCAAGAGGTAGCAATCAGTGCCACTGACATGTGTACCTACAGGCAACCAGTAAATGGTAGAAGTTAAAATGCAATTGCACAAATGATGTGAAATATTGTAAGACATGGGATGCAGCTAATCTCGACGGCAAACAACAACATCGGCCGTTATGACCCAACATAAGTACATGGACAAGCATGTTAAGTACAACGGGGTTAGCATCCACCAAAAATAGCAAATGGGCAGCATCTCTAGTATATCTTCATTGCGGAGAGTAGCATGGTAGCAAATGGACAGATTAAAAATGGATACAACTGTTAATTGCAACAGGCTTAACACATCCTAAGTCATGTTTTGTAAGTTTGTAGCCATTGAAATACAACTATTTAAAAATGGATTCAACTGTTAATTGCAACAGGCTTAATAGACATTGAAACCGGTACTGATAAAAATGCAATTGGCATAGTTAAACATCACAAGGCAGGTGCTGCCAGAGCAGATAATGGCCCAGATGTCTATAAAAAGGTAGGGAAAGTAGCAAAAATGTGTTAGGCATGTTTACTAGAACATGCTTAATATATCGACTGTATAGAACATAGCTATTAATTGCAACTGGTATTGGTAAGATTGAACTGGTGAGTACATACTTGGTAAGTCCTGAGAGGTAGTTGTTGGGGCACTTCATCTTGGCCAGAGCTCGCCCAAAGTCAGTGACGGTGGAGGCGAGTTGTTCTCCGGGTCGAAGCATGGATCAGTGCCACTGACATGTGTACCTACAGGCAACCAGTAAATGGTAGAAGTTAGACTGCAATTGCACAAATTATGTGAAATACTATAAGACATGGGATGCAACTCACCTCGACGGCAAACAGAAGTATCGGCCGTTATGACCCTGCGTAAGTACATGGACATGCATGTTAAGTACAACTGGGTTAGCATCCACTAAAAATAGCAAATGGGCAACATCTCTAGTGATATCCTGACTCATGTATTGTAAGTTTGTTGCTGGTATTGGTGAAATTGAGCTGGAAACGATAATATTTGAACATCACACAGTGTGCAGTACTGAAATAAACAAGGCATGAACATGCTTAATACATCAACCATACAAATCATAGTCATTGCAAGTGGTATTGGTAAGATTTAGCAAGTCAGATCTTACCTGTTAAGTCCTGGGGGTAGTCGCTGGGGGACTTCATCTGGGCCAGAGCCTACACCATGTCGTCGGCGGCGGCGGAGGCGAGGTGTTCCCCCGGGTCAACACGCACAACGGCCATCGCATCATGGACCGCCATAAGCTCCTGGTGGGGGGGATTTGGAGGCATGAGGATGTTTTGCAGGCGCCATTTGAGCAATCAGGTCGGGGACATGATAGAGATCGATGGGTTAACTAACTGGATCCGAGCAGAACGTAGATGTGGTTGAAGCTGTGGTTGCGGCGGCGGCGGTTTGAGATGCCGGTAGGGGGAGGCGCGGGGGAGGGGGGATACTGAGGGGAAGGGGATGTGATTGGAGGAATAAATTCTGAAATCACGCGCCTAATGAAATTTTCGGTGCGAAACTTGAAACTTGGGCGGGGGAAACACACAACGCAGACGAAGCGCGTAAAATACTCGTGTGCGAGAAAAAAGAAAGTTGGAAGATCCCGTCTCCAAAAAAATGTACATGTGTACTTGATTTTTTTCAGTCAATGATACGCCTGGTTTATTAGGAAACATCGCACAGGTAACTGACTTATGGGTCATTAACACAAAAAAACGCAAACGGGTACGGCATAGAAACTATGTGTTTTGTGATCTTCTAATGATTAACGCAAAAAAAGCACACAGGCACACATGCTAATCAACGCTCAAAGCCCTCAAAGGATGCTCTTACCGACATTGTACGTTAATGCTACAAACTTAAAGTACTACTGGTAATTTGCTCTAATACTACAAACTTAAACTACTTCTCACATGCTGCCATCGGGGCATGCTGGCCCGACATCGGCGTTCTCCTTCCCGGCCTTGTAGGAGGCAGCCCACCGTACTTCGATCTCCACCAAGCTCTTCTCACCACGGCGTGTGATACGTCTCCATCGCATCTACTTTTCCAAACACTTTTGCCCTTGTTTTGGACTCTAACTTGCATGGTTTGAATGGAACTAACCCGGACTGACGCTGTTTTCAGCAGAATTACCATGGTGTTATTTATGTACAGAAACAAAAGTCCTCAGAATGACCTGAAACTCCATGGAGATTATTTTTGGAAATAATAAAAAATACTGGCAAAGAATCAAGGCCAGGGGGGCCACACCCTAGCCACGAGGGTGGGGGCGCGCCTGCCCCCCTGGGCGCGCCCCCTGCCTCATGGGCCCCCTGGAGCTCCACCGACCTCAAATCCAACTCCATATATTCGTGTTCGGGGAGAAAAAAATAAAAAGAAGGATTCATCACATTTTACGATACAGAGCTGCCGCCAAGCCCTAAACTCTCTCGGGAGGGCTGATCTGGAGTCCGTTCGGGGCTCCGGAGAGGGGAATCCGTCGCCATCGTCATCATCAACCATCCTCCATCACCAATTTCATGATGCTCACCGCCGTGCGTGAGTAATTCCATCGTAGGCTTGCCGGACGGTGATGGGTTGGATAAGATTTATCATGTAATCGAGTTAGTTTTGTTAGGGTTTGATCCCTAGTATCCACTATGTTATGAGATTGATGTTGTTATGACTTTGCTATGCTTAATGCTTGTCACTAGGGCCCGAGTGCCATGATTTCAGATCTGAACCTATTATGTTTTCATGAATATATGAGAGTTCTTGATCCTATCTTGCAAGTCTATAGTCACCTACTATGTGTTATGATCCGGCAACCCCGAAGTGACAATAATCGGGACCACTCCTGATGATGACCGTAGTCCGGTACTCTATTAAAAGGAGGCCTTAATATCCCTTAGTTTCCACTAGGACCCTGCTGCCACGGGAGGGTAGGACAAAAGATGTCATGCAAGTTCTTTTCCATAAGCATGTATGACTATATTCGGAATACATGCCTACATTACATTGATGAATTGGAGCTAGTTCTGTGTCACCCTAGGTTATGACTGTTACATGATGAACCGCATCCGGCATAATTCTCTATCACCGATCCATTGCCTACGAGCTTTCCATATATTGTTCTTCGCTTATTTACTTTTCCGTTGCTATTGTTATCATCGCTACAAAATACCAAAAATATTACTTTTTCTACCATTACCACTACTATCATATTACTTTGCTACTAAACACTTTGCTGCAGATATTAAGTTTCCAGGTGTGGTTGAATTGACAACTCAGCTGCTAATACTTGAGAATATTCTTTGGCTCCCCTTGTGTCGAATCAATAAATTTGGGTTGAATACTCTACCCTCGAAAACTGTTGCGATCCCCTATACTTGTGGGTTATCAAGACTATTTTCTGGCGCCGTTGCCGGGGAGCATAGCTCTATTCTTTGAGTCACTTGGGATTTATATCTGCTTATCATTATGAGGAACTTGAGAGATCCAAAAACAAAGATTTATCCCTCCACTACGAGGGGAGGTAAGGAACTGCCATCTAGCTCTACACTTGATTCACCTTCTGTTTTGAGTAAGCTTGCGACACCTAAACCTGCTTCTGCTATTAATTCTGATATGTCGCATATTATTGATGATGCCACTTCTGCTATGCATGATACTTATGATGAAACTACTTCTATGCTTGATACTACTATGCCACTTGGTGAATTTCTTGATGAACAACTTGCTAGGGCTAGAGAGAATGAAATTATTGAAACTGATAATACTGATGAAAGTGATGATGAAGGCTCTCCTAATAAATATGAATTACCTGTTGTACCTGAGGGCTATATTATGGATGAAGAAACTAAAAGAGACTTTCTTGCATGCAATGATAGAAGTGATCTTAAAAAAATTATTAGCTAAGATTAAACAAAAAACTCTGATTGCTAGAATGAAATATGATCCTGCTTATGCTACTTCACCTATCTTTGTTACTGATAAGGATTATGAATTCTCTATTGATCCTGATATAATTACTTTGGTTGAATATGATCCTTTTTATGGCTATGAATTTGAAACTGTTGTGGCACATCTTACTAAATTAAATGATATAGCCACCCTGTTCAAATGATGAGAGAACTCACTACTTTTATATCCTTCAAATATTTCCGTTCTCATTAAAGGGTGATGCTAAGATATGGTTTAATTCTCTTGATCCTGGTTGTGTGCGTAGTCCCCAGGATATGATTTATTACTTCTCTGCTAAATATGTCCCTGCTCATAAGAAACAAGCTGCCTTAAGGGATATATATAATTTTGTGCAAATTGAAGAAGAGAGTCTCCCACAAGCTTGGGGGAGGCTTCTCCAATTACTTAATGCTTTGCCTGATCATCCTCTTAAGAAAAATGAAATACTTGATATCTTTTATAATGGACTAACCGATGCTTCCAGAGATTACCTGGATGGTTGTGTTGGTTCTATTTTCAGGGAAAGAACACCGGATGAAGCTGAAATTCTATTGAATAATATGTTGAAAAATGAAAATAATTGGACACTTCCTGAGCTAGCTCCTGAGCCAACTCCTGGGACTATTCCTAAACCAACTCCGAAGAAAAGAGGTGTTCTATTTATCAGTCCTGAAGATATGCAAGAGGCAAAGAAATCTATGAAAGAAAAAGGTATTAAAGCTGAAGATGTTAAGAATTTACCTCCTATTGAAGAAATACATGGTCTTAATTTATCACCTATTGAAGAAACACATGGTCTTGATAACCCGACACATGTAGTAAAGGTAAATTCTCTATATAGATATGATAAAGTTGAAATCCCTCCTACTAAGTTTGCTAGCCAATGTTTGGATGAGTTTGATAACTTTATGGTTAAGCAAGAAGACTTCAATGCTTATTTTGGTAGTCAATTGAAACAAAATGCTTATATGATTGAACACTTGGGTGATTATATGTCTAGAGTTAAAGGTGAACTTAAACTCATTAGTAAACATGCTTTTATGGTTACCACTCAAGTAGAACAAGTACTTAAAAGCTCAAAATGATTTGCTCAATGAATTGAATAGTAAGAATAATGACTATCATGTTAGAGTGGCTACTAGAACTAGTAAAATGACTCAGGAACCTTTGTATCCTGAAGGCCACCCTAAGAGAATTGAGCAAGATTCTCAGAGGAATAATATAGATGCACCTAGTCCTTCTAAAAGGAAGAAAAAGAAAAATGATAGGACTTTGCATGCTTCTAGTGAACCTGTTATTGACACACCTGACAATCCCAATGATATCTCTATTTCTGATGCTGAAACACAATCTGGTAATGAACATGAAACTAGTGATAATGTTCATGTTGATGCTCAACCTAGAAATGATAATGATACAGAAATTGAACCTGATGTTGATCTTGATAACTCACAATCAAAGAATCAACATTATGATAAAGGAGACTTTGTTGCTAGGAAACACGGCAAGGAAAGAGAGCCTTGGGTTCAGAAACCCATGCCTTCTCCTCCTAAGCCATCCAAGAAAAAGGATGACGAGGATTTTGAGCGCTTTGCTGAAATGATTAGGCCTATCTTTTTGCATATGCGATTAACTGATATGCTCAAAATGAATCCTTATGCTAAGTATATGAAAGAAATTGTCACTAATAAAAGAAATATACCGGAAGCTGAAATTTCCACCATGCTTGCTAATTATACTTTTAAGGGTGGAATACCTAAGAAACTAGGAGATCCAGGAGTACCAACTATACCATGCTCCATTAAACGAAACTATGTTAGAACTGCTTTATGTGATCTTGGAGTCGGTGTTAGTGTTATGCCTCTCTCTTTATATCGTAGACTTGATTTGAATAAGTTGACACCTACTGAAATATCTTTGCAAATGGCTGATAAATCAACTGCTATACCTGTCGGTATTTGTGAGGATGTGCCTGTTGTGGTTGCAAACGTTACTATTTTAACGAACTTTGTTATTATTGATATTCCCGAGGACGATAGTATGTCTATTATTCTTGGAAGACCCTTTTTGAATAATGCAGGGGCTGTTATTGATTGCAACAAAGGCAATGTCACTTTTCATGTTAATGGTAATGAGCATACGGTACTGTAGCGACCTGACCTGAATGGATCAAGTCTCTATGCTTAAGTGTCATCCCTGGATCGGTATGCTGACACACACAGTACTCGAGGATTTATAGCAGAGGTAAATCACATGTAAAAGTAACGTAAATACTATTACCTCAAATCCAAAATAGCGGAAGTAACAAGGTTGTGGATTCCCATCAACACCAACGGCAAAGTTGAGTGTAGAAATCGTAACCCTAACGTATCACTTACTCGTCGTAAGAAACCTGCAACATGAGACGTTGCAGCCCGAAACGGGTCAGTACATTGAATGTACTGGCAAATTCACACCATAGAGAATGATGAATAAAGACTATCACTACATGCATATTTGGCTGGTGGAAAAGCTCTATGGTTATAAGGTTTTTACGTAAAGCCAATTTTTCCCTACTGCAAAGGAATAAATTTTATTTAACTATCATGGTGGTTGTTGAACATTGAGAATGGTTGACAGCATTCTCAATCCCAATTAAGCATCATCATTAAAACCCAACAAAGTTAATTCAAGTAACGTGATGAGATCAACAGGATAATCCAAGAACTAGATACTCAAGATGTCCATAACCGGGGACACGGCTAATCATGATTAGTTTATACACTCTCTAGAGGTTTGCGCACTTTTCCCCACAAGACTCGATCGCCTCCGTTGGATTTCTCGCACTACATGGTGTTTGAGAAACGGATGACCGAGACACAGTCTTTTAGAAGCCTAGCACCTTATGTTGGATAGACCGGTACACCTACTTTCCCCTACATCTGCTAGTCTACCCTGTAAGAGTTCGCATGACTTAATCAACTATGCCAGAGCCCATAATGGCTTGTGGCTGCACACGGAAGTTTCTAGTTTGAAAAATCTCATGATCCCTTTGAGCCTGGGTGGCGGTCCAAAAGAAAACAGGCAAGTCCTGGATTACCCAGGTGCCTAGACAGGCAATCCTAGAATAACCAGGTGCCTCAATCCACCCAGATGTGTGTTTAAGTTTCCACCTTAAGTAAACCATTAATTAACAATCTCACATCTGTCATGGATACTCTCAAAACCCAATCCACGTCTACTAGCATAGCATGGCATAATAAGCAAACGTAGAAGTAACTCCCAAAGGTTTGATAATAAACAGGTAATAGGTACTACCTCATCTACTTCCCATCCCATAGTTTAATTAGATCCTAATCATGCAATGTGTGAAGATTGATCTAATGCCAAAAAAACTGGGTATGGAAGGGGATATGATCAAACTGTGAACTTGACTGCAATGTTGATGAAGATGATTCGCACTCAAAACTCTTGATAGATCTACTCGTCACACTCCGGTCAATCTATCGTAAGCAAGCAATAGCAACCACACATAAGCAATCACTCAAAAGATCAAAAAGATCGCAGAAGACAATTCGGAAAACATCAAAACCAAGCAAATAGCTCTTGCAACATAAAACTATTTCTAACAGTACCAAAATTATGTGAATTTGGCCTTATTAGAAGGTTTAGGTCAAGAGCTTCGATTTGCAAAATGAATCAACTCAAACGGAGCTACGAAACTCAAGTTATGATCAAACGAAGTTTGAATTCAAATCTGCTCTAATTCAAATTTTAAACTTTTCAAAAATATTTTTGACTTGGATTAATGGATAGAGGAGATCGTAACGAAGACGTGAGCATTGGTTTCGTTGGATTTGAACAAACGAGCAAAAAGTTATAGTCGTTTGAAAATCAGGGACTAATCTGTAAATAAAATATTCACAAACGGGTCCCTGGCAGAAAACTAAAAATAAAAAGAAAAAAAAGACTAAATAGCGGACGTTCGTTACCGAACGCTAACGAATGAAAACCGTTCGCTACAAACCCTAAACTAGCGAGCGTTCGCTATATAACTAAACCTAAAAAACAGATCTAGGTTTTCTGAATAAAACCGAAAACGAATAAAAAAATAAACCAGAGAGGTTCGCGGTTTATACCGGTTGGGTTTTCGTCGAAAACCGGCGGTTTTCGGCGGCGGATCGAGTCCGGCGAGTTGGCGCGGCTCCGGCGAGGGCAGCGCGCTCCGGCGCGGCGGCGGCAGCGGCGCAGGGTGGCGGAGGCAGCAGCTATGCGGGGCGGCGAGGGGCTAGGCGAGGCGCGGCTGCGGCGAGGAGAGAGAAGCCGGGGCGGCGGCGGCGGCTTTATAGGGGAGGGGAGGAGAGGGCGGCTTGGGCGAGGGGCCATGGAGAGGCCGGGGCGGTCACGTCATCCATGGCGGCGCGGCGGCGTGCCCGAGCGGGTCTCTCGCTCGGGAGGGAGAGGGGCGGCGCTGCTGGGCTGGGCCTTGGCCTGGTGCTAGGCCGGCCCAGTCGGCGGGAAGGTTTTTTTTTTAACATTTTTTTTCAGAGAACTAAAATAATAAAAACAAAATAAATAAAAATATTATATAGGCATATAATATATCAAAATTTGCAGAAAAAGATTTTCTACAACATGAACATTTTTGTAAAATCAAATAAAATCCACACAAATTTAGATAAATCGAAGAGTGCTGCTGGTCTATTAAAATCCAACAAAAATCATTTTTAAAATACCAAAATGATTTCAAATAAATTTTTCTCCAATTTTCTAATGTAGGGAATCATGTTACCCTATTTTCCATGTATTTTTATTTTGGAGAAAAATAATTTGAATAAAGCTCAAATAAATCCAAATTGAAAATAAATTCAAAAGAACTTTGAATTTAATTCTTTGAAACTCCCAACTCATATTTCATATAATTTGAAGAAGTCATTTTATCTTCTCTCGTGAAAATCATTGAGTTGCATAAAGTTTTAGAATTGGAAATATTTTCAAATGAAATTCAAATATTTTCAACACCCCTTGTCATTTAAATAAATGGAAGAAGTCATGTCATCTTCTCTCCAGGGTTTCGTGATGAAAAGTATTTGAATTCACGGAGAGCATAAAATGCAAAAATGAAAGTTTGGGAAAGTCCTTTTATTCCCTCTCATTTAACTTTCAAAAAGTTTCGAATTTCACTCACTTTCAGTCAATCAATCAAACAATCCATCAAATCTATCTATTTATTATAACATTCCAAAATTTAGAATTTTGGGATGTTACAGGTACACTTTCCGAGGAAACAACCTCAAGTCCACAGTATCAATTATATTGGAAAAATTCCATCAATTATTTTTGGAGGTTTTGAATTTCCTCTTCCTACTGTCAAGAAGAAATATGATATTCTTATTGTTGGGGATGTGCATATCCCCGTTGAGGTAACTTAGTGTTATTCGAAAATTCTCCGATTTCATGTTACTCGGAATGAGTTTGTTAACAAGACCTGATCAACCTTGTTAGTGGATTCCTTTTGATGAGCATCACATGGATGAATTTAGCAAGCACAACCTTCTGTACCCTCCTTTTACTTTCTGTTATTTAGTTGAAATAAAGTAAAAATAGTATTTTCTGTCTGTTTTCTGAATTATCCATGCAATATAAAAATACCCCAAAAATAAAATTTCTCCAAATGCCCTGCCAATTTAATATGATTTTCTCTGGAATATTTGAGAATATCTGGCACTGAGAACACAGCAGGGGGAGCAAGCACCTGGCCACGAGGGTCCACGGCGCGCCCACCCCCCTGGGCACGCCTCCTGCCTCATGGGCCCATGGTGGCTCCCCTCCACTTATTCCTGCACCCACACACTTCTTCTTCCTCCCAAAAAAATCACCATCCAGCTCAAGCACGAGTTCTAGCTCATTTTGCTGTGATTTTCGATCTCCTTGCTCAAAGCACCTCTCACAAAACTGCTTTGGGGGATTGTTCCTTGGTATGTGACTCCTCCATTGGTCCAATTAGTTTTTGTTCTAGTACTTTATTCATTGCAAATTTGTGCTGCCTAGGTGACCATGTTCTTGAGCTTGCATGTCAAATTTATATGGTTCCAAGTAGTTCTAATGCATGATATAGGCTCTAGGCACTTGTAGGAGTAGTTGTTATCAATTTTGTTGAGTTTGGTTTACTTTTATTTGAAGTCACTAAAAATTTCAGAAATTTTTTAGAGGAAAAAATATGCTTAGGAAAATGTACCAAGGTGGTCCTTCAAGGAAACAAGGACCCAGGCTTGCAATGCGTGATGCTGATGATGAGCCACTAAGGGACGCTCCAATGCGGCCTTGTGAATGGCCTTCAGAGGACTTCATGGATCGAGCAGGAATTAAGGAAGAATTTAATGCATATTTGCGTAACGCTGATCTTGTGAGCTTCGAGGCAGAAAAGTGCCGTCAGTACCACTATCTCACTAGTTCCTTTGTGAGGAGGTTTGAATTTTCATCTTCACGCAATTCTCAAACTGTCCTGTTTGATCTTTATGAAAATTCTTACACTATGGACTTAGAGGACTTTACCACTGCTTGCAAACTTCCACAATGGGGTAGTTCTAGTGAACCTCGCAAATCTGAATTTAGAGATTTTCTTGCTAGTATAACAGTGGGGGAATCTAGAGATAGAGCACAAGCTACCATAGGGAGCATTCATTTTCCTGCTATACATTATTTTGCTCTCTTCATAGGTAGGTGCATAAATGGTAAAGATGAAGCATGTCATAGGTGTGTCCCTGACCTCAGTATTCTTAGGAGTGCTGTGTTAGGAGATAAATCTTATAATTTGGGAGCCATTGTTTCTCGTAGGTTGCATCATAATAGATTTAATGGAGATTTCTTCGGTGGAATTTATGCAACCCGTATAGCTAATTTTCTTGGTATAACCATATGTGAGGATGGTATTGAGTTTGAAAGGATCGATATAGTTGACTAGAGGGGGGTGAATAGGCAACTAACAATTTTTAGCTTTTCTTTAACAATTTAAACATTGCATCAAATTAGGTTGTCTAGAAATGCAACTAAGTGAGCAACCTATATGATGCAACAAAGATAAGTACACAAGCAAGCAAGAGATATATCACAAATAAGCTTGCACAAGTAAAGGCATGAGATAACCAAGAGTGGGGCCGGTGGAGACGAGGATGTGTTACCAAAGTTCCTTCCCTTTTGAGGGGAAGTACGTCTCCGTTGGAGCGGTGTGGAGGCACAATGCTCCCCAAGAAGCCAATAGGGCCACCATATTCTCCTCACGCCCTCACACAATGCGAGATGCCGTGATTCCACTATTGGTGCCCTTGGAGACGGCGACCGAACCTTTACAAACAAGGTTGGGGCAATCTCCACAACTCAATTGGAGGCTCCCAACGACACCATGAAGCTTCACCACAATGGACTATGGCTCCGCGGTGACCTCAACCGTCTAGGTGCTCAAACACCCAAGAGTAACAAGATCCACAAGGGATTAGTGGGGGGAATCAAATTTCTCTTGGTGGAAGTGTAGATCGGGGCCTTCTCAACCACTCCCGAGCAAATCAACAAGTTTGATTAGCTAGGGAGTGAGATCGGGCGAAAATGGAGCTTGGAGCAACAATGGAGCTTAGGGTTGGAAGAGGTGGTCAACTAGAGGAAGAAGACACCCTTTTTATAGCTATGGACAAAATCCAACCATTATCCACTTAACCAGCCCGTGACTCGCGGTACTACCGTTCTTGACAAGCGGTACTACCGCGAGGCCATGCGGTACTACCGCTCCTGAAAAGCGGTACTACCGCAAGGCCATGCGGTACTACCATGAGGGGCCACGGTACTACCGCGGCAACGGCAGGGACTAGAACAGGCCTGACCGAGAATGGTACTTCCGCAAGCGCGGTACTACCACTCCCCCTTGCGGTACTACCGCAAGGCAGGAAAGTCCTAGCCTGGGAAGGGCGCGGATGAATAAAAATACATCCGTGCCTACTTCCACTGGAAACGAGAAGATGCAAAAATCCAACACGGAACTACCGCTGGGGAGCGGTACTACCGCATGGCAGCTGAACCAGGTCGCGCACGGTACTACCGCGCACGAGGTGCGGTACTACCGCAGAGGCATGGATGTAAAAAATTACATCCGCCCCTACTACCGCAAATCAGCAATACATGGCCTGGGGGCCATGGTACTACGGCTCCAGAGGAGCGGTACTACCGTCGGCTCGTGCGGTACTACCGCGCCGAAGTATGGTACTACCGCAGGTGCCTGCGGTACTACCGCTCCGGGGAGCAGTACTACCGCAAGCCCAACATCAGCAGCCAGGACAATTGCATAGGGGGAAAACGGAGGATGCTCCAAAGTGCAGGGGAAAGGTGGAGACAAGGAAGAAAACGTGTGCGTGATGATTCGACCCAAACCTTTCCGACGTGGACCCCCTCTTAATAGTACGGCTTTCCTACGACTCAAAACCACCAAAAAGAAACGTAGAAAAACGTCGTCTTCAATAGTCTTCGAGGGGCACCAAACCGTCTTGTGCCTAGTGATGAAACGTCTGGGAAACTCAAGGCACATGATTAGTCCGCAAAAGCATTGTCATCAATCACCAAAACACCTTAGGGATAAATATGCCCTTACAATCTCCCCCTTTTTGGTGGATTGATGACAATATGGGATTTGCACAAGGGAAATAATATTGAGCAAACGCAAACCCCTCCTCTCTAGAATATAGACGGGCTCCCCCTAGATGTGTGCAAACTAGATGGGTGCTTTGGACTGCACGGCACACATACTAGGATCAAAACTCCCCCTATATTTTAGAGACAAGGCATATCTTGCAATAGTAATGCTAACACTAGAAAAGATAGCAAATAAGAGCATAACATAAGTAGCACAATCATAATCTCACTAAGATAGGATAGAGTGCATATGTCTTACACCATATGAAGGATAAGTCTCAAAGGCGCAAACCAAACCAAAGCAAACGAGGTCCAAACGACAAAGCAAACACACCAAACACGACACACGACTCGCAAGCACGCAAATACCTACACTCTCTCCCCCTTTGGCATAGAGACGCCAAAAAGGCAGAGAGGACACCTACAAACAAGGGGTGTCTCAAGCAGAGAAATCATCCCAATTCTCATCGTGCTCCTCGTCAGACTCAGCGGCGTGGACGGTCTCCTCGATGTCCTCCTCAGAACTAGTCCACTTGAAGCCTTGCTTCGCCATCCATGCAGCCTCTGGCGTGATGGCATCCTCAGAACCGCCAGAGACGTCCTCTCCAAAGAGCCTCATAACCTTCTTGTCGCGGCGACGACTCTCCTTCGATGCCACATGAGTCCTATACTGCCCCTTTTCTTGCATGCAGAAAAGAGTCTTCATCTTGTCCTTCAACTTCTTGGCCCACGAGGGCTCAGAGGAAGGTTGGGAAGACCTAGCAGCACGGTCCTCAGCAACATCCTCTGCACCAGCCTCCTCCTCATCAATAGCCCTCCTAGCAGAAGACGCCTCAGCACGAGTAGTAGTGTTGGCCTAGTTGGACTTGACACGGAGACTGATGGGCTCATGCTGAATCCAGTCTGGAGCAAGGAACTTGTCACCAGGGTACAGCTTCTCCCAAGTCTCGAAGATCAATCGAAATAGGTATGGTCCATAGATAGGTACCTTGCGGGTGAACACCGCAAACCGAAGCTCAGACCACATGATGTGTGAGACATCAAGTGGCTGAGTCTGAGACACTTGTGCCTCCTCGCACAGGAGCATCATATCCACCAGATAGGCATGAACCTTGTCCTTGTCGCCAATGCGAGGGAACAGTGAGTTGCGGAAGATGCGATGCATGATATCCATAAAGGAGTTCAGCACCCATGTCGACTTGCCACTGGGAAGCACCTTCTCAACATAGAGCGGATGTAACTTGTTCTTGCTAGCAGACTCAGGATTGTCATGGGAGCGAACACCCATGGGTGTGGTGAGCCCGTCATCAGGAACTTGGAGCAGATCCATGAACTCCTTCCAGGTAGCAGTCAACTGACGGCCATTGGTCATCCAGGTCATCCTCCGCTCCTCCCCGGGGTGAAAGTAAACTGAGGCAAAGAACTGACAGATAAGCTCAGGGTCATAGTCAAGGTGGAAAGAGATCTCATGTTCAATACCAAACTGCTCCACCAAATCCAGAGCTTCTCCAAAGTAGTCATGAAACTTGTCCTTCCTCAAGTGATTCATGTCTATCCACTTGACATCCACGTAGGTGTTTTGCTTGTTCTTGATTACATCCAGATAAACGAGAGTCTGCTGCTTGTTCCAAAACAATTCACTGCCTCTGAGGATAGCACGAGCATGCACATAAGGGTTGATCTTCCGGCTTTCGATGTACTCAGCGAGGGGAATCTCGTCCATGCCCTTAGCGGGTTCCTTGTTCTTGCTAGCGGTGGTCTTGACATTGCGCTTGGGGGCACTGGAGCCCTCTGGTGCTTCATCTTGAGGATTGCGCAGTCGCTTGGAGCCAGTGTCACGACGGGGATTGGAACAGCGGGAGCCACCACCTAAGAAACACGAGAAAGCACACACAAAGAGCGAGAATAATCAATGCAAAGACCTCGGCAAAGCAAGGGAAACAGGTAGAAAGCATATGGGATAAATGCCACGAGGAAGATGGGACAACAACGGTAGGGACGCCAGGTCGGGCGGTACTAAAATTTTAGTACCGCTTCGAGGCACGGTAGTACCACGTGAGAACACGGTAGTACTGGGGCTCGGAGCAGCAGTAGAGTTTTAGTGCCGCAGCACGTGCGGTAGTACCGTCTAGAACAGGCGGTAGTACCGGACAAGAGGTAGTACCGCCCAGACGGGCGGTAGTACCGCATGGCGTCAGATCTGAACATTTGAATCTGGGAAAAACCGCGAAAAGGCGGCGGTACTACGGTTGATCAAATCTGCCACGGGGCAATGTATCAAGTAATATTTCTACGCAACACTACTCTCCTACAACCTTCTCTTGCAAAGATTTGGCCTAAAATCTCAAGAACACATGCATCTCCCCAAAAACCTAGAGACAAGAGAACCAACTAGAAAGAGAGGGATTTGGGGAAAAACCTTGGTCCATGGAAAGAGGAAGTGGTCGGGAACGATCCCACCGGTCGGAATCCAAGGAGAGCAGCCGGAGACGGAGATCCGGCGAGGGACTCCGGCCCCGTTCTTGAGTGAGAGAGAGAGAGAGAGACGAAGTGGGGAAAACTGACGAATGGGTATGGGGGAGTTAGAACCCCCCCCCCTTTTCCCGTCCTTATCCCCCACGCGCCTCCGACAGCGTGGTAGTACCGCTTGGGCGGAAGAACCGCACCAAAGCGGTAGTACCGCTCTCCCAGGAGGTAGTACCGCGCTGGGCCGGTAGTACCATACTCTCCACGCACGGTAGTACTATGGCAGGCCGCGGTAGTACCGTGAGCTCAAGAAGAAGTATTTTCCAAACACAAGAAAAGAGAGGTCTTCACAAGGAAACTTCAAATGAACAAGACACCACACAACAGGCTCAAACACAAAGAGAAGAAGGGGCAACACGGCAACAAGAGACGACCACGAGACACAACCTCTCCAAAGAGAGGGCAGTGGCCGGAGCCACCTATGTTTGAGTCAATTGGTATGGCACCGCGAAGAATTATCCTTGGGCCCATGACCAAAACTCGTCTTTGAAGCACAAGTACCATCAAAAATGGCTAATGTGAAAGATTTGATCAATTTATGCATAATGGGGGGAGGGAGAGTTCATTGAGAGAACAACACTCCCCCTATGTCCATGCCTACATCTAAACAAGACAACAAGTTGAGTATGGCGGGGTGTGCAAGGGTTCAAGCAACATTGCTCGAATCAATTATATTTAGTTCATGCCTTAACTCGCGAAATCTTGCTTCATCCAACGGCTTCGTGAAAATATCTGCAAGGTTATCATGAGTGTTGACATAGTTGAGCTCGATCTCCCCTCGCCCAATGTGATCCCGGATGAAGTGATACCGAATCCCAATATGCTTCGTCTTGAAGTGTTGCATCGGGTTGAGAGAAATCTTGATGGCACTTTCATTGTCACATCAAAGAGGCACTTTGTCACAAATGACACCGTAATCCTTTAAAGTTTGCCTCATCCATAAGAATTGTGCACAACAACTACCAGCCGCTACATACTCCGCTTCGGTGGACGAGAGAGACACACAACTTTGCTTTTTGGAAGACCAACTTACCAGAGAGCAACCAAGGAATTGGCACCCTCCGGAAGTGGACTTCCTATCCACTTTGTCTCCCGCCCAATCGGAGTCCGAATACCCTACAAGCTTGAAGTTTGCTCCTGTTGGGTACCATAAGCCAAAGTTTGGGGTATGAGCCAAATATCGAAAGATTCGCTTGACTGCCACATAGTGACTTTCCTTAGGTGCGGCTTGAAACCGTGCACAAATTCCCACACTCAACATGATATCCGGTCTAGATACACAAAGGTAAAGCAAGGATCCAATCATGGAGTGATATACCTTTTGATCCACCGCTTTACCATTGGGATCTATGTCGAGTTGGCACTTGGTGGGCATTGGAGTGGAAGCCGGCTTGACATCACTTAGCTTGAATCTCTTGAGCATGTCTTGAGTGTATTTGGCTTGGTTGATGAAGGTTCCTTCTCTTCTTTGCTTCACTTTGAACCCTAGAAAGAACTTCAACTCTCCCATGGAAGACATCTTGAACTTTGAGGTTATGAGAGCGGAGAATTCCTCATTGAAAGCTTTGTTAGGGGAACCAAAGATAATGTCATCAACATATAGTTGGCATACAAACAACTCCCCTTTGACCTTCTTAGTAAAAAGAGTGGGGTCGATTAGCCCAACTTCAAACCCACGATCTTGTAACAACTTGGTAAGGTGGTCATACCACGCACGTGGGGCTTGTTTAAGCCCATAGAGTGCCTTATCGAGTTGATACACATGATCGGGAAAGTAGGGATCCTCGAACCCGGGGGGTTGCTTGACATAGACCAACTCATTAATAGGACCATTAAGAAAAGCACTCTTCACATCCATTTGTTGCAACTTAAAGTTGTGATGAGAAGCATAAGCAATCAACAAACGAATGGATTCAAGGCGAGCAACGGGAGCAAAGGTTTCACCGTAGTCGATACCCTCGACTTAGGAGTAGCCTTGTGCCACCAATCTTGCCTTGTTGTGAATGATGGTCCCATGAGCATCTTGCTTGTTCTTAAATATCCACTTGGTTCCAATGACATTGTGGTTCCCCGTTGGCCTTGGCACCAATCTCCACACCTTGTTGTACTCGAAGTTGTTGAGTTCTTCATGCATGGCATTAAGCCAATCCGGATCTTCGAGTGCTTCATATACCTTTTGGGGTTCAACACAAGAGACAAACGCGTGATGTTCACAATAGTTTGCCAATTGTCTACGAGTGCTTACCCCCTTTTGAATGCTTCCAAGTACATTCTTCATGAGATGACCCTTGGTGGAGAGCTTGGAAGCAATCTTGGCGGCACGACGCTCCAATTCCTCCTCGGTGGTGAGTTGAGGATCGGTCACTTGATCATCTTGAGCGATGTCTTGAGCTTGTTCTTGATCTTTAACTTGCTCGGAGGAGAGAACTTGACCTTGGGCATCACTTGGTGTGTCAACACCGTCTTGAGCATGATCTTGCCCTTGGTCTTGTTCATGAGGATGAGGGCCTTCACTTTGTTCTTCGGAAGCGTGTGGGCCTTGGGTTGGTGATGGCTCCACTTGAGTGGAGCATTGTCCTTCTCCTTCTACCACAAGGGGTTCCTCAATGGGTAGGATAAAACCAACACCCATTCTTCTTATGGCTTGAGGAGGAATTTCATCACCTACATCACAAGTGCCACTTTGCTCCACTTGGGAGCCGTTATTCTCATCAAACTCCACATTACACGTCTCCTCAATAAGTCCCGTGGATTTATTGAGGACACGGTAAGCATGAGAGTTTGTAGCATAACCAACAAATATGCCCTCATAAGCTCTAGCCTCAAATTTAGACAACCGAACACCTTTCTTGAGAATGAAACACTTACACCCGAACACCCAAAAGTACTTGAGGTTGGGCTTGTTACCGGTGACTATCTCATATGGAGTCTTGTTCAAGCCCTTGCGGAGGTAGAGCCAATTGTATGCATGACACGCGGTGTTGATGGCTTTGGCCCAAAAGTTGTGTGGAGACTTGAACTCCGCCATCATGGTCCTTGCCGCATCCATCAACGTCCGGTTCTTCCTCTCCGCAACACCGTTTTGTTGAGGGGTGTAGGGTGCGGAATATTGATGCTTGATCCCCTCATCACTAAGAAACTCATCCAAGGTGTAGTTCTTGAACTCGGTGCCATTGTCACTTCTTATTGTCAAGATCTTTGCATTGTGTTGACGTTGTGCTTCATTTGCAAAGTCAATGACGGTTTGTTGGGTCTCGCTCTTCCTCTTGAAGAAATACACCCAAGTATATCTTGAGTAGTCATCCACAATCACCAAGCAATACTTCCTACCCCCAAGACTATAAAAGGATGGAGGCCCAAAGAGATCCAAGTGAAGGAGCTCCAAAGGCCTCTTTGAGTAAATGATAGTCGTGGGAGGGTGGGCCTTCTCATGAAGCTTTCCTTCGATACAAGCACTGCAAGCACGATCTTTAGCAAAACTAACATTCATTAGTCCACGGACATGGTCCCCCTTGAGAAGACTTTGCAAAGATCTCATATTGACATGGGTTAAACGGCGATGCCAAAGCCATCCCACATCAACTTTAGCCATTAGGCATGTCGCGGTCTTAGTGGGTCGCTCCGAAAAGTTAATCACATATAGACCGTTCTCGACATGCCCAACAAAGGCTACTTTAAGAGTCTTGCTCCACAAGAGGGCCATGGTATCAACATCAAAGTAAGTGGCAAAGCCCATGATTGCAAGTTGACAAACGGAAAGTAAATTGTATGCAAGGGACTCAACAAGCATGACCTTCTCGATCGTGAGATCATGAGAGATGACAACCTTGCCAAGTCCCAATACCTTAGAAGATGAGGCATCACCCCACTCGACATTGGTGGGCATAGATGGAATCTTGTGCACGTCCACCACCAAGTCCTTGCTTCCGGTCATATGATTTGTAGCTCCACTCGAGCAACCATGATCCCCCACCGGAAGCAAACACCTACAAGAGATCAATGCTTGGTGTTAGGTACCCATTTTGTAATGGGTCCTTTGATGTTAGTAACAAGGGTCTTAGGAACCCGAATAGACCATTCAATGTACTCATGAGGAGAACCAACAAATTTGGCATAGACATGCCCATCACTAGCATGACATAACACATAAGAAGGATTAAAGTCGCCGGCTTTGTTGGGAGGGGTGGCATTGCCCTTTTTGACACCGCCACCCTTCGCATTGTTCTTCTTCTCCTTGGAAGCACTCTCTCCCTCCTTCACAAAAGTTTGCTTGAGAGGAGGAGGTCGTTTGGTCTTGTTATCCTTCTTCTTGTTCTTGGGGTTGGGTGTGAACCCAATCCCCTCCTTGGCCACAACTTCCTTTTGATTTCTCAAAAGGTCGTTTAGGTTCTTCTCACCTTGTATGCATGACACAAGGCCTTTATCAAGTTGCTCCTTCAACTTAACATTCTCCTCAATAAGATGCACATGCTCACAACAAGGGTTAGTAGCATTTGCATTATCAATTAATACCATACGAGGAAATGTGGCTTTCTCCTTGGTTAGCTTCACTTGGAGTTGATCATGAGACTCCTTGAGGGTAGCATGAACACCCTTCAAGACTTTGTGAGCCTTGTCGAGAATGTCAAACTCCTCTTTGAGTCTAGCAAGATCAACCCCAAGCTTTGCCTTCTCGGAGTTTAGCACACGAGAAACAACAAGAGCATGATCAAGATCTTTCTTTAATTTAGCATGATCATCGTTGTGAGACTCCTCAAGAGCCAAACGAAGACCACGCTCTTCCTCAAGAGCATTGGAAAGATCCGAAATCTCATCGGCATAGTCATGACTATGCCCCTCCATCTTAGAGATGGTATCTCCGTGAGCCTCGATCATGTCATTGGCTTCACCAAGTTGTTCCAAGAGAGCAACAAAGTGCTTCTTGGATTTACCCTTGAGTTTACCATAAAGGCCTCAAACTCATTCACCTCCACATTAGTTCCCTCATGTTCATCAATGCTATCCGTTGAAGAAGGATGATTAATGATGGTAGTTTTGATGTTGGGGGTTACCTTGTTGGTGGCTTTAGCCATGAGGCACTTGGCGGTGATGCTCTCATTGGGTGAGTCAAAGAGAGACACCCGTGGAGTCGTCGCAATGGCAACGGAGGCCATGGCAACCGACTCACCATCTTCAGCATCGTCATCATCCTCATTGTACTCTTCTTGTACCACCAATGCCTTGGGAGGAGTCTTCTTGGTGAAGTTGCTCTTGTTGGGGAACGACTTGGCCTTGTCCTTTCGGACAAGCTTGTCACCATTGTCTTCCCTCTTCTCATAAGGGCATTTCGCAACAATGTGGCTTACATTGCCACAATTGAAACAAGTCCTCACTCGTTGCTTGCCCTTTGCGCCACTTGAATTGTTCTTGTTGAAGTTGGGCCTTGAGTTCTTCTTGCTCCAAAATTGCCTTGAAGCAAGGGCCATGTGTTCATGATAGGCATACTTTGTATCTTCGAGGTTTCTCTCCTCTTCTTCCTCTTCATCCTCTTCCTCCATACTAACCTTGGCCTTTAGAGCAAGGTTGGCTTTCTTTACTCTTTGAGAGCGAAGTACCGCATTGTCGGCGGCCTTGTCCAAGATGCTCATAGCAACGAACTCATCCAACACATCACTTGAGGACAAGGTGTGGAAGTTCTGCCTTTAACGAATGACGGAGGACATGGCTTTGTGGTAGGGCATCATTGCCTTGAGGAATTTGCGCTTGATCCAATTGTCATCCATGTCCTTGCTTCCATGATCTCGGAGCGAGACCGCGAGTTTAGTTACCCTCCGATAGAGCTCATGAGGTTCTTCATCTTCTTTCATTGCAAACTCATCGGCTTCATCTTGCACCACTTGATAGTGGTAGTTGGAGCGTTGAATGCTTGCGCTTCCCCGGTAGAGGGAAACCACTTGGCGCCAAGCATCTTTGGCCAAGGAGTATGGACGGAGATGAGGAAGGTCTTCGGGTGGGATTGCTTCTTGAATGATGAAGAGAGCATTCTCATTGAATTGATTATCCACGGCTTCTCTAGGAGTGAAGTTGCTTCGGTCATGCGGATAGAAACCTTCTTCAATGATTCTCCAAAGGTTAGTGTTCACATGATTTAAATGACGCTTAAAACGATAGACCCAAGAATCAAATTCTACATTCTTCTCAATCTTAGGGGCCGGGCCAGCATGATTCAAATGAGTGGAAGGGAGAGGTCCACCATAGACAAGTGGAGGTTCCACATGGGCAAAGATGCCGGTGCCACTTTTACCACTAGAAGGAAGGGCTTTCTTGCTAGTAGCTTCCCCCTTGTCGGAGGTGGCATCAGTCACCTTGTTGGCGGGATCACCCACTTTCAACAGTGCGGTGGAAAGTTTAAGTCCTTCTAAGAATTCATTAAACATGCCTTTGACCTCGGTCGTCATGGAGGTTTTCAATGTGTCCAACGCCACATTGAACTCCTCACAAGAGACCGCGGTTCCCCCATATCCTGTAGAAGATATCGGATTTGCACCGCAGTGCTCCTCCTCACCTTCTACGACGTCAACCATACTCTTCGGACAGTAAAGTCCTTAATAAAGAGACGAGGCTCTGATACCAATTGAAAGGATCGATATAGTTGACTAGAGGGGGTGAATAGGCAACTAACAATTTTTAGCTTTTCTTTAACAATTTAAACTTTGCATCAAAGTAGGTTGTCTAGAAATGCAACTAAGTGAGCAACCTATATGATGCAACAAAGATAAGTACACAAGCAAGCAAGAGATATATCACAAATAAGCTTGCACAAGTAAAGGCACGAGATAACCAAGAGTGGAGCCGGTGGAGACGAGGATGTGTTACCGAAGTTCCTTCCCTTTTGAGAGGAAGTACGTCTCCGTTGGAGCGGTTTGGAGGCACAATGCTCCCCAAGAAGCCACTAGGGCCACCATATTCTCCTCACGCCCTCACACAATGCGAGATGCCGTGATTCCACTATTGGTGCCCTTGGAGGCGGCGACCGAACCTTTACAAACAAGGTTGGGGCAATCTCCACAACTCAATTGGAGGCTCCCAACGACACCACGAAGCTTCACCACAATGGACTATGGCTCCGCGGTGACCTCAACCGTCTAGGGTGCTCAAACACCCAAGAGTAACAAGATCCACAAGGGATTAGTGGGGGGAATCAAATTTCTCTTGGTGGAAGTGTAGATCGGGGCCTTCTCAACCACTCCTGAGCAAATCAACAAGTTTGATTAGCTAGGAAGTGAGATCGGGTGAAAATGGAGCTTGGAGCAACAATGGAGCTTAGGGTTGGAAGAGGTGGTCAAATAGAGGAAGAAGACACCCTTTTTATAGCTATGGACAAAATCCAACCGTTATCCACTTAACCAGCCCGCGACTCGCGGTACTACCGCTCTTGACAAGCGGTACTACCGCGAGGCCATGCGGTACTACCGCTCCTGAAAAGCGGTACTACCACAAGGCCATGCGGTACTACCGTGAGGGGCCACGGTACTACCACGGCAACGGCAGGGCCTAGAACAGGCCTGACCGAGAATGGTACTTCCGCAAGCGCGGTACTACCACTCCCCCTTGCGGTACTACCGCAAGGCAGGAAAGTCCTATCCTGGGAAGGGCGCGGATGAATAAAAATACATCCGTGCCTACTTCCACTGGAAACGAGAAGATGCAAAAATCCAACACGGAACTACCGCTGGGGAGCGGTACTACGGCATGGCAGCTGAACCAGGTCGCGCGCGGTACTACCGCGCACGAGGTGCGGTACTACCGCGGAGGCGTGGATGTAAAAAATTACATCCGCCCCTACTACCGCAAATCAGCAGTACTTGGCCTGGGGGCCATGGTACTACGGCTCCAGAGGAGCGGTACTACCGTCGGCTCGTGCGGTACTACCGCGCCAAAGTAGGGTACTACCGCAGGTGCCTGCGGTACTACCGCTCCGGGGAGCAGTACTACCGCAAGCCCAACATCAGCAGCCAGGACACTTGCATAGGGGGAAAACGGAGGATGCTCCAAAGTGCAGGGGAAAGGTGGAGACAAGGAAGAAAACGTGTGCGTGATGATTCCACCCGAACCTTTCCGATGTGGACCCCCTCTTAATAGTACGGCTTTCCTACTACTCAAAACCACCAAAAAGAAATGTAGAAAAACGTTGTCTTCAATAGTCTTCGAGGGGCACCAAACCGTCTTGTGCCTAGCGATGAAACGTCTGGGAAACTCAAGGCACATGATTAGTCCGCAAAAGCATTGTCATCAATCACCAAAACACCTTAGGGATAAATATGCCCTTACAGAGTTGCCTCCTGCCTATTTGGATTATGAGGCTATGGTTCGTCATCATTTTGTTGAGAGGAACGATTAGTTCCTCCAGTACCGACTAATCTTTGACAGACGACGCACCTATCACGTCGCTCTCCCTGCTTCTACTTTCTTTGACTTTTAGGCAAAAGGGAGATATTTTATAACCAGAGAGGAGGCGGAAGAGTATAAGAGGAGGGCTGAGATAGCTCGCCTCCAAGCTGCAGCCCACGATGCAATGACTGCTGCATCTCAGTACAACCCCAACTACAACTTTGGATATCTGCCAGGCCATCCGTGGCATTAGACCAACTTAGGCCAAAAGCCTAAGCTTGGGGGAGTACATATTTCCCATTGACTTTACATTCATGTTCACACACTCATTACTAGTTGTCAGTGCTCATACTTTTTCATTGTATCATCCATGCTAGTTTATTTCCTTTTTATGCTTTCTTCTTGTGTGTTTGATAAACCTTAAGAAAAACCAAAAAAATTAGTTGTAGCTTTTAGCTAGTTTTAATTTCTATGCTTGTAATAGTAATTAAAAAGGAAAACCCAAAAAGATTTCCTGTTCTTCTTTTTGCTTGTTGGGAGCTTTCCCGTGTAAATAGTTTTATTTCTTTTCTTTTCTTTGGGGGTCGATAGGAGAAGACCATGATTAAATTGTTGAAGTGACTGCTATATGCATTATTATTGTTGATCTGACAAAAGAGTCCATATTGCCTTGTCTTCTTCTGTTTATTGAATGCTTGCAGATTCCAGCTTAGTCCAATACACGTGCACTGTTATTAATATTCACATCATTCAATCGTGCAAGTGAAAGGCAATTATGACGATATATGATGGACAGATTGGGATGGGAGAAGCTAGTATGAACTCGGCCTCTCTTGTTTTTGTAAATATGATTAGTTCATCGTTCCTGATTCAGCCTATTATGAATAAACATGTTTGCAATGACAATTAGAGATTATAGTTGCTTATGCCATGCTTAATTAGCTAGGAGCTTATAATGGTTTACCTTGCGTGCCAACATGCTATTAAAATGGTTGTGATGTGGTATGATAGGGTGGTATCCTCTTTTGAACGATTCGAGTGGCTTGACTTGGCACATGTTCACGCATGTAGTTGAAACAAAATCAACATAGCCTCTACGATATTTATGTTCATGGTGCATTATATCCTACTCATGCTTGCATTCGATGTTGATTAATTTTAATGCATGTTCATGGCTGTTGTCGCTCTCTAGCTGGTCGCTTCCCAGTCTTTTTCTAGCCTTCACCTGTACTAAGCGGGAATACTGCTTGTGCATCCAATCCCATAAACCCCAAAGTTATTCCATATGAGTCCACCATACCTACCTATATACGGTATCTACCTGCCGTTCCAAGTAAATTTGTATTTGCCAAACTCTAAACCTTCAAATAAACATTCTGTTTTGTATGCTCGAATAGCTTATGTATCAACTAGGGATGTCCGTACCTTCCATGTTAGGCGGGTTATTCTCAAGAGGAGTGGACTCCGCTCCTCACTCACGAGAAAATGGTTGGTCACCGGGATGCCCAGTCCCATGATTTATGCAACTCAAATCAAAATAATTGCAAACAAAACTCCCCCGGGACTGTTGTTAGTTGGAGGCACTCGTTGTTTCGAGCAAGCCATGGATTGATGCTTGTTGGTGGAGGGGGAGTATAAACTTTACCATTCTGTTTGGGAACCGCCTATAATGTGTGTAGCATGGAAGATATCGCCATCTCTTGGTTGTTATGTTGACAATGAAAGTATACCGCTCAAAATATTATTCATATCTATTTCAAAATCGAGCTCTGGCACCTCTACAAATCCCTGCTTCCCTCACGCAGGGCCTATCTATTTAATTTTATGTTGAGTCATCATCCTCTTATTAAAAAGCACCAGTTGGAAAGCACCGCTGTCATTTGCATTCATTACTGTTAGTTTACATTAAGTATGACTTGACTGGATCTCTTTTACCATGAATTACAATGTCTAGTCAGTCCTTGATCTTTAAAGGTGCTCTGCATTTATGTTTTGTGGTCTCAGAAAGGGCTAGTGAGATACTATCTTGTTATATCATATTATGATTATTTTGAGAAAGTGTTGTCATCCGAGATTTATTATTATTGCTCACTAGTTGATTATGTCATTGATATGAGTAAACATGAGACCTAAGAGTTATTGTGAATATGGTTAGTTCATAATCTTTGCTGAAAACTTGAATGCTGGCTTTACATATTTACAGCAACAACAGCAAACAGAGTTTGTAAAAGTTTTTCCTTATCACTTTCAGTTTGTCAACTGAATTGCTTGAGGACAAGCAAAGGTTTAAGCTTGGGGGAGTTGATACGTCTTCGTCGTATCTACTTTTCCAAACACTTTTGCCCTTGTTTTGGACTCTAACTTGCATGATTTGAATGGAACTAACCCGGATTGACGCTGTTTTTAGCAGAATTGCCATGGTGTTATTTTTGTGCAGAAACAAAAGTTCTTGGAATGACCTGAAACTCCATGGAGATTATTTTTGGAAATAATAAAAAATACTAGCAAAGAATCAAGGCTAGGGGGCCCACACCCTAGCCACGAGGGTGGGGGCGCGCCCCCTGCCTCGTGGGCCCCCTGGAGCTCCACCGACCTCAACTCCAACTAAATATATTCGTGTTCGGGGAGAAAAAATAAAGAAGAAGGATTCATCGCGTTTTACGATACGGAGCCGCCGCCAAGCCCTAAACTCTCTCGGGACAGCTGATCTAGAGTCCGTTCAGGGCTTCGGAGAGGGGAATCTGTCGCCATCGTCATCATCAACCATCCTCCATCACCAATTTCATGATGCTCACCGTCGTGCGTGAGTGAGTAATTCCATCGTAGGCTTGCTGGACGATGATGGGTTGGATGATATTTATCATGTAATCGAGTTAGTTTTGTTAGGGTTTGATCCCTAGTATCCACTATGTTCTGAGATTGATGTTGCTATGACTTTGCTATGCTTAATGCTTGTCACTAGGGCCCGAGTGCCATGATTTCAGATCTGAACCTATTATGTTTTCATGAATATATGAGAGTTCTTGATCCTATCTTGCAAGTCTATAGTCACCTACTATGTGTTATGATCCGTTAACCCCGAAGTGACAATAATCGGGACCACTCCCGGTGATGACCGTAGTTTGAGGAGTTCATGTATTCACTGTGTGTTAATGCTTTGGTCCGGTACTCTATTAAAACGAGGCCTTAATATCCCTTAGTTTCCACTAGGACCCTACTGCCACGGGAGGGTAGGATAAAAGATGCCATGCAAGTTCTTTTCCATTGTCACGTATGACTGTATTCGGAATACATGCCTACATTACATTGATGAACTGGAGCTAGTTCTATGTCACCCTAGGTTATGACTGTTACATGATGAACCGCATCCGGCATAATTCTCTATCACCGATCCATTGCCTACGAGCTTTCCATATATTGTTCTTCGCTTATTTACTTTTTCGTTGCTATTGTTATCATCACTACAAAATACCAAAAATATTACTTTTGCTACCGTTACCACTACTATCATATTACTTTGCTACTAAACACTTTGCTGCAGATATTAAATTTCCAGGTGTGCTTGAATTGACAACTTAGCTGCTAATACTTGAGAATATTCTTTGGCTCCCCTTGTGTCGAATCAATAAATTTGGGTTGAATACTCTACCCTCAAAAACTGTTGCGATCCCCTATACTTGTGGGTTATCAGCGTGCGGCCTCTTTTTTCTTGCGGCGGCGGGACTCTCTTTTCTTGACTGCTTTCTGCCTTTTCCGCTCCTTCTGTGTGGCTTTGGCCACCTCTAGATCCACCACCCATTTGGCCATGGTAGCCTCAAAGTCCGCCCATGTAACTGTCTGGCCGCCGGCAGTGATGAACTCGACGCGACGAGATGCCATCGCTTCCTTACTGATATGTCTCCAACGTATCTGTAATTTTTTATTGTTCCATGCTATTATATTATCTGTTTTGGATGTTAATGGGCTTATTATACACTTTTATATTATTTTTGGGGCTAACCTACTAACCCAAGGCCTAGTGCAAATTGCTGTTTTTTGCCTATTTCAGCGTTTCGCGGAAAAGGAATATCAAACGGAATCCAAACAGAATAAAACCTTCAAGAGAGTTATTTTTGGAACAAACGTGATCCAGGGGACTTGGAGTGGACATCAAGCAACCAACGAGGAAGCCACGAGGCAGGGGCGCGCCCTCCACCCTCGTGGGCCCCTCGTGGCTCCACCGACCTACTTCTTCCTCCTATATATTGTTGGAAATATGCCCTAGAGGCAATAATAAAAGCATTATTATTATATTTCCTTGTTCATGATAATTGTCTTTATTAATGCTATAATTGTATTATCCGGAAATCGTAATACACGTGTGAATAATAGACACCAACATGTCCCTAGTAAGCCTCTAGTTGACTAGCTCGTTGATCAACAGATAGTCATGGTTTCCTGACTATGGACATTGGATGTCATTGATAACGAGATCACATCATTAGGAGAATGATGTGATGGACAAGACCCAATCCTAAACATAGCACAAGATCGTATAGTTCGTTTGCTAGAGTTTTCCAATGTCAAGTATCTTTTCCTTAGACCATGAGATCGTGTAACTCCCGGATACCGTAGGAGTGCTTTGGGTATACCAAACGTCACAACGTAACTGGGTGACTATAAAGGTAGACTACGGGTATCTCCGAAAGTGTCTGTTGGGTTGACATGGATCAAGACTGGGATTTGTCACTCCGTATGACGGAGAGGTATCACTGGGCCCACTCGGTAATGCATCATCATAATGAGCTCAAAGTGACCAAGTGTCTGGTCACGGGATCATGCATTACGGTACGAGTAAAGTGACTTGCCGGTAACGAGATTGAACGAGGTATTGGGATACCGAAGATCGAATCTCGGGCAAGTAACATATCGATTGACAAAGGGAATTGCATACGGGGTTGATTGAATCCTCGACATCGTGGTTCATCCGATGAGATCATCGTGGAGCATGTGGGAGCCAACATGGGTATCCAGATCCCGCTGTTGGTTATTGACCGGAGAGTCGTCTCGGTCATGTCTGCTTGTCTCCCGAACCCGTAGGGTCTACACACTTAAGGTTCGGTGACGCTAGGGTTGTGAAGATATGTATATGTAGTAACCCGAATGTTGTTCGGAGTCCCGGATGAGATCTCGGACGTCACGAGGAGTTCCGGAATGGTCCGGAGGTAAAGAATTATATATAGGAAGTGCTGTTTCGGCCATTGGGACAAGTTTCGGGGTCACCGGTATTGTACCGGGACCACCGGAAGGGTCCCGGGGGTCCACCGGGTGGGGCCACCTATCCCGGGGGGCCCCATGGGCTGAAGTGGGAAGGGACCCAGCCCAAAGTGGGCTGGGGCGCCACCCCCCAAGGGCCCATGCGCCTAGGGTTGGGGGAAACCCTAAGGAGGGCGCCCCCTTGCTTGGGGGGCAAGCCCCCCATCCCTTGGCCGCCACCCCCCCTAGTAGATTCCATCTACAAGGGCCGGCGCCCCCCCCCCTTAGCACCCCTATATATAGTTGAGGAGAGGAGGGACTTCATACCTCAGCCTTGGCGCCTCCCTCTCTCCCCGTTACGTCTCTCTCTCGTAGTATAGGCGAAGCCCTGCTACTGTGACGCCCTGCATCCACCACCACGCCATCGTGCTGCTGGATCTTCATCAATCTATCCTTCCCCCTTGCTGGATCAAGAAGGAGGAGACGTCTCCCATCCCGTACGTGTGTTGAACGCGGAGGTGCGGTCCGTTCGGCGCTTGGTCATCGGTGATTTGAATCACGTCGTGTTCGACTACATCATCACCGTTCTTTGAACGCTTCCGCACGCGATCTACAAAGGTATGTAGATGCATCTGATGACTCGTTGCTAGATGAACTCCTAGATGGATCTTGGTGAAACGAGTAGGAAAATTTTTGTTTTCTGCAACGTTCCCCAACAGTGGCATCATGAGCTAGGTCTATGCGTAGTTCTTCTTGCGCGAGTAGAACACAATTTGTTGTGGGCGTAGATTTGTCAACTTTCTTGCCGCTACTAGTCTTTTCTTGCTTCAGCGGCATTGTGGGATGAAGCGGCCCGGACCAACCTTACACGTACGCTTACGTGAGACCGGTTCCACCGACTAACATGCACTAGTTGCATAAGGTGGCTGGCGGGTGTCTGTCTCTCCCACTTTAGTTGGAGCGGATTCGATGAACAGGGTCCTTATGAAGGGTAAATAGAAGTTGACAAATCATGTTGTGTCTTTAACGTAGGTAAGAAGACGTTCTTGCTAGAACCCTAATTCAGCCACGTAAAACTTGCAACAACAATTAGAGGACGTCTAACTTGTTTTTGCAGCAAGTGGTTTGTGATATGATATGGCCAAAGTTGTGATGAATGATGAATGATCTATATGTGATGTATGAGATGTTCATGCTATTGTAATAGGAATCACGACTTGCATGTCGATGAGTATGACAACCGGCAGGAGCCATAGGAGTTGTCTTTATTCTTTTATATGACCTGCGTGTCATTGAGAAACGCCATGTAAATTACTTTACTTCATTGCTAAACGCATTAGCCATAGTAGTAGAAGTAATAGTTGGCGAGCAACCTCATGGAGACACGATGATGGAGATCATGATGATGGAGATCATGATGATGGAGATCATGGTGTCAAGCCGGTGACAAGATGATCATGGAGCCCCAAGATGGAGATCAAAGGAGCTATGTGATATTGGCCATATCATGTCACGTTTATTATTTGATTGCATGTGATGTTTATCATGTTTTGCATCTTGTTTACTTAGAACGACGGTAGTAAATAAGATGATCCCTCATAATAATTTCAAGAAGTGTTCCCCCTAACTGTGCACCGTTGCGACAGTTCGCTGTTTCAAAACACCACGTGATGATCGGGTGTTTTATTCAGACGTTCACATACAACGGGTGTAAGACAGATTTACACATGCAAACACTTAGGTTGACTTGACGAGCCTAGCATGTACAGACATGGCCTCGGAACACAGAAGACCGAAAGGTCGAGCATGAGTCGTATAGAAGATACGATCAACATGAAGATGTTCACCGATGTTGACTAGTCCGTCTCACGTGATGATCGGACACAGCCTAGTTAACTCGGATCATGTAATACTTAGATGACTAGAGGGATGTCTAATCTAAGTGGGAGTTCATTAATGATTTGATTAGATGAACTTAATTATCATGAACTTAGTCTAAAATATTTTACAATATGTCTTGTAGATCAAATGGCCCACGTAGTCCTCAACTTCAATGCGTTCCTAGAGAAAACCAAGCTGAAAGACGATGGCAGCAACTATACGGACTGGGTCCGGAACCTGAGGATCATCCTCATAGCTGCCAAGAAAGATTATGTCCTACAAGCACCGCTAGGTGAAGCTCCCGTCCCACAGAACCAAGACGTTATGAATGCTTGGCAGACACGTGTTGACGACTACTCCCTCGTTCAGTGCGGCATGCTTTACAGCTTAGAGCCGGGGCTCCAAAAGCGTTTTGAGAGACATGGAGCATATGAGATGTTCGAAGAGCTGAAAATGGTTTTTCAAGCTCATGCCCGGATCAAGAGATATGAAGTCTCCGATAAGTTCTTCAGCTGTAAGATGGAGGAAAATAGTTCTGTCAGTGAGCACATACTCACTATGTCTGGGTTACATAACCGCTTGTCTCAGCTAGGAGTTAATCTCCCGGATGATGCGGTCATTGACAGAATCCCCCAGTCGCTTCCACCAAGCTACAAGAGCTTTGTGATGAACTTCAACATGCAGGGGATGCAAAAGACCATTCCTGAGTTGTTCTCAATGCTGAGATCAGCGGAGGTAGAAGTTAAGAAGGAACATCAAGTGTTGATGGTCAATAAAACCACTAAGTTCAAGAAGGGCAAGGGTAAAAAGAACTTCAAGAAGGACGGCAAGGAGGTTGCCGCGCCCGGCAAGCAAGCTGCCGGGAAGAAGCCAAAGAATGGACCCAAGCCCGAGACTGAGTGCTTTTATTGCAAGGGAAGTGGTCACTGGAAGCGAAACTGCCCTAAATACTTAGCAGACAAGAAGGCAGGCAAAACAAAAGGTATATGTGATATACATGTAATCGATGTGTACCTTACTAGTGTCCGTAGTAGCTCCTGGGTATTTGATACCGGTGCAGTTGCTCACATTTGTAACTCAAAGCAGGGGCTGCGGAATAAGCGGAAACTGGCAAAGGACGAGGTGACGATGCGCGTCGGGAATGGTTCCAAGGTCAATGTGATCGCCGTTGGCACGCTACCTCTATATCTACCTTCGGGATTAGTTTTAAACCTTAATAATTGTTATTTAGTGCCAGCTTTGAGCATGAACATTGTATCGGGATCTCGTTTAATTCGAGATGGCTACTCATTTAAATCCGAGAATAATGGTTGTTCTATTTATATGAGAGATATGTTTTATGGTCATGCTCCTATGGTGAATGGTTTATTCTTTATGAATCTCGAACGTAATACTACACATGTTCATAATGTGAGTACCAAAAGATGTAAGGTTGATAATGATAGTCCCACATACTTGTGGCACTGCCGCCTTGGTCACATAGGTGTCAAACGCATGAAGAAGCTCCATGCAGATGGACTTTTAGAGTCTCTTGATTATGAATCATTTGACACGTGCGAACCATGCCTCATGGGTAAGATGACCAAGACTCCGTTCTTAGGAACAATGGAGCGAGCAACCAACTTATTGGAGATCATCCATACTGATGTGTGCGGTCCAATGAGTGTTGAGGCTCGCGGTGGCTATCGTTATGTTCTCACCCTCACTGATGACTTGAGTAGATATGGGTATATCTACTTAATGAAACACAAGTCTAAAACCTTTGAAAAGTTCAAGGAATTTTAGAGTGAGGTTGAGAATCAACGTGACAGGAAAATCAAGTTTCTGTGATCAGATCGTGGAGGAGAATACTTGAGTCACGAATTTGGCACACACTTAAGAAAATGTGGAATAGTTTCACAACTCACGCCGCCTGGAACACCTCAGCGTAACGGTGTGTCCGAACGTCGTAATCGCACTCTATTAGATATGGTGCGATCTATGATGTCTCTTACCGATTTACCGCTATCTTTTTAGGGCTATGCTTTAGAGACTGCCGCATTCACTTTAAATAGGACTCCGTCAAAATCCGTTGAGACGACACCGTATGAATTATGGTTTGGGAAGAAACCTAAGCTGTCGTTTCTAAAAGTTTGGGGATGCGATGCTTATGTCAAGAAACTTCAACCTGAAAAGCTCGAACCCAAGTCGGAAAAATGCGTCTTCATAGGATACCCAAAAGAAACTATTGGGTACACCTTCTACCTCAGATCTGAAGGCAAGATCTTTGTTGCCAAGAATGGGTCCTTTCTAGAGAAAGAGTTTCTCTCGAAAGAAGTAAGTGGGAGGAAAGTAGAGCTTGATGAAGTATTACCTCTTGAACCGGAAAATGGCGCAACTCAAGAAAATGTTCCTGAGGTGCCTGCACCGACTAGAGAGGAAGTTAATGATTATGATCAAGATACTTCTGATCAAGCTCCTACTGAAATTCGAAGGTCCACAAGGACACGTTCCGCACCAGAGTGGTACGGCAACCCTGTCTTGGAAATCATGTTGTTAGACAACGGTGAACCTTCGAACTATGAAGAAGCGATGGCGGACCCGGATTCCGACAAATGGCTAGAAGCCATGAAATCCGAGATAGGATCCATGTATGAAAATGAAGTATGGACTTTGACTGACTTGCCCGTTGAATGGCGAGCCATAGAAAATAAATGGATCTTTAAGAAGAAGACAGACGCGGATGGTAATGTGACCATCTATAAAGCTCGACTTGTCGCTAAGGGTTATCGACAAGTTCAAGGGGTTGACTACGATGAGACTTTCTCACCGGTAGCGAAGCTAAAGTCCGTCCGAATCATGTTAGCAATTGCCGCATTCTACGATTATGAGATATGGCAAATGGATGTCAAAACGGCATTCCTTAATGGTTTCCTTAAGGAAGAATTGTATATGATGCAGCCGGAAGGTTTTGTCGATCCTAAGAATGCTGACAAGGTGTGCAAGCTCCAACGCTCGATTTATGGGCTGGTGCAAGCATCTCGGAGTTGGAACATTCGCTTTGATGAGATGATCAAAGCGTTTGGGTTTACACAGACTTATGGAGAAGCCTGCGTTTACAAGAAAGTGAGTGGGAGCTCTGTAGCATTTCTCATATTATATGTAGATGACATACTATTGATGGGAAATGATATAGAACTCTTGGACAGCATCAAGGCCTACTTGAATAAGAGTTTTTCAATGAAGGACCTTGGAGAAGCTGCTTATATATTAGGCATCAAAATCTATAGAGATAGATCGAGACGCCTCATAGGTCTTCCACAAAGCACATACCTTGATAAGATATTGAAGAAGTTCAATATGGATCAATCTAAGAAGGGGTTCTTGCCTGTGTTACAAGGTATGAAATTGAGCTCAGCTCAATGTCCGACCACGGCAGAAGATATAGAAGAGATGAGCGTCATCCCCTATGCATCAGCCATAGGTTCTATTATGTATGCCATGCTGTGTACCAGACCTGATGTAAACCTTGCCGTAAGTTTGGTAGGAAGGTACCAAAGTAATCCCGGCAAGGAACACTGGACAGCGGTCAAGAATATCCTGAAGTACCTGAAAAGGACTAAGGAAATGTTTCTCGTTTATGGAGGTGACGAAGAGCTCGTCGTAAAGGGTTACGTCGACGCTAGCTTCGACACAGATCTGGATGACTCTAAGTCACAAACCGGATACGTGTATATTTTGAATGGTGGGGCAGTAAGCTGGTGCAGTTGCAAGCAAAGCGTCATGGCGGGATCTACATGTGAAGCGGAGTACATGGCAGCCTCGGAGGCAGCACATGAAGCAATATGGGTGAAGGAGTTCATCACCGACCTAGGAGTCATACCCAATGCATCGGGGCCGATCAAGCTCTTCTGTGACAACACTGGAGCTATTGCTCTTGCCAAGGAGCCCAGGTTTCACAAGAAGACAAGGCACATCAAGCGTCGCTTCAACTCCATTCGTGAAAATGTTCAAGATGGAGACATATAGATTTGTAAAGTACATACGGACCTGAATGTAGCGGATCCGTTGACTAAACCTCTCCCTAGAGCAAAACATGATCAACACCAGAATTCCATGGGTGTTCGATTCATCACAATGTAACTAGATTATTGACTCTAGTGCAAGTGGGAGACTGTTGGAAATATGCCCTAGAGGCAATAATAAAAGCATTATTATTATATTTCCTTGTTCATGATAATTTTCTTTATTCATGCTATAATTGTATTATCCGGAAATCGTAATACACGTGTGAATAATAGACACCAACATGTCCCTAGTAAGCCTCTAGTTGACTAGCTCGTTGATCAACAGATAGTCATGGTTTCCTGACTATGGACATTGGATGTCATTGATAACGAGATCACATCATTAGGAGAATGATGTGATGGACAAGACCCAATCCTAAACATAGCACAAGATCGTATAGTTTGTTTGCTAGAGTTTTCCAATGTCAAGTATCTTTTCCTTAGACCATGAGATCGTGTAACTCTCGGATACCGTAGGAGTGCTTTGGGTATACCAAACGTCACAACGTAACTGGGTGACTATAAAGGTAGACTACGGGTATCTCCAAAAGTGTGTGTTGGGTTGACATGGATCAAGACTGGGATTTGTCACTCCGTATGACGGAGAGGTATCACTGGGCCCACTCGGTAATGCATCATCATAATGAGCTCAAAGTGACCAAGTGTCTGGTCACGGGATCATGCATTACGGTACGAGTAAAGTGACTTGCCGGTAACGAGATTGAACGAGGTATTGGGATACCAACGATCGAATCTCGGGCAAGTAACATATCGATTGACAAAGGAAATTGCATACGGGGTTGATTGAATCCTCGACGTCGTGGTTCATCCGATGAGATCATCGTGGAGCATGTGGGAGCCAACATGGGTATCCAGATCCCGCTGTTGGTTATTGACCGGAGAGTCGTCTCGGTCATGTCTGCTTGTCTCCCGAACCCGTAGGGTCTACACACTTAAGGTTCAGTGACTCTAGGGTTCTGAAGATATGTATATGCAGTAACCCGAATGTTGTTCGGAGTCCCGAATGAGATCCCGAACGTCACGAGGAGTTCCGGAATGGTCCGGAGGTAAAGAATTATATATAGGAAGTGCTGTTTCGGCCATCGGGACAAGTTTCGGGGTCACCGGTATTGTACCGGGACCACCGGAAGGGTCCCGGGGGTCCACCGGGTGGGGCCACCTATCCCGGGGGGCCCCATGGGCTGAAGTGGGAAGGGGCCCAGCCCAAAGTGGTCTGGGGCGCCACCCCCCAAGGGCCCATGCGCCTAGGGTTGGGGGAAACCCTAAGGGGGGCGCCCCCTTGCTTGGGGGGAAAGCCCCCCACCCCTTGGCCGCCGCCCCCCTAGTAGATTCCATCTACTAGGGCCGGCGCCCCCCCCCCCTTAGCACCCCTATATATAGTTGAGGAGACGAGGGACTTCATACCTCAGCCTTGGCGCCTCCCTCTCTCCCCGTTACGTCTCTCTCTCGTAGTATAGGCGAAGCCCTGCTACTGTGACGCCCTGCATCCACCACCACGCCGTCGTGCTGCTGGATCTTCATCAATCTCTCCTTCCCCTTTGCTGGATCAAGAAGGAGGAGACGTCTCCCGTCCCATACGTGTGTTGAACGCGGAGGTGCCGTCCGTTCGGCGCTTGGTCATCGGTGATTTGAATCACGTCGTGTTCGACTACATCATCACCGTTCTTTGAACGCTTCCGCACGCGATCTACAAAGGTATGTAGATGCATCTGATGACTCGTTGCTAGATGAACTCCTAGATGGATCTTGGTGAAACGAGCAGGAAAATTTTTGTTTTCTGCAACGTTCCCCAACATATATGTCCACATACCCTGAAAACATCCAGGAGCACCACGAAACCCTATTTCCACCGCCGCAACCTTCTGTACCCAAGAGATCCCATCTTGGGGCCTTTTCTGGAGCTCCGCCGGAGGGGGCATCGATCACAGAGGGCTTCAACATCAACACCATAGCCTCTCCGATGATGTGTGAGTAGTTTACCTCAGACCTTCGGGTCCATAGTTATTAGCTAGATGGCTTCTTCTCTCTCTTTGGATCTCAATACAATGTTCTCCTCGATCTTCTTGGAGATCTATTTGATGTAACTCTTTTTGCGGTGTGTTTGTCGAGATCCGATGAATTGTGGGTTTATGATCAAGTTTATCTATGAACAATATTTGATTCTTCTCTGAAATATTTTATGTATGATTGGTTATCTTTGCAAGTCTCTTCAAATTATCAGTTTGGTTTGGCCTACTAGATTGATCTTTCTTGCAATGGGAGAAGTGCTTAGCTTTGGGTTCAATCTTGCGGTGTCCTTTCCCAGTGATAGCAGGGGCATCAAGGCACGTATTGTATTGTTGCCATCGAGGATAAAAAGATGGGGTTTATATCATATTGCTTGAGTTTATCCCTCTACATCATGTCATCTTGCCTAATGCATTACTCTGTTCTTATGAACTTAATACTCTAGATGCATGTTGGATAGCGGTCGATGTGTGGAGTAATAGTAGTAGATGCAGAATCGTTTCGGTCTACTTGTCACGGACGTGATGCCTATATACATGATCATGCCTAGATATTCTCATAATTATGCACTTTTCTATCAATTGCTCGACAGTAATTTGTTCACCCACCGTAATACTTATGCTATCTTGAGAGAAGCCACTAGTGAAACCTATGGCCCACGGGTCTATCTTTTATCATATAAGTTTCCAATCTATTTTATTTTGCAATCTTTACTTTCAATATATATTATAAAAATACCAAAAATATTTATCTTATTATTATTATCTCTATCAGATCTCACTCTCGTAAGTGACTGTGAAGGGATTGACAACCCCTTTATCGCGTTCGTTGCGAGGTTCTTATTTGTTTGTGTAGGTACAAGGGACTTGCGGGTAGTCTCCTACTGGATTGATACCTTGGTTCTCAAAACTAAGGGAAATACTTACGCTACTTTGCTGCATCACCCTTTCCTCTTCAAGGGAAAACCAACGCAGTGCTCAAGAGGTAACACTTACCATGTGTGCGGTCGCGGGCAGCGAGGAACGAGGCGCGGTGGGATGCCATCGCTTCCTTACCAGTTATTATGCGCCACAGTGCCATGGACGATGCCTGGAGAGAGCTCTAGGACGGAGGGGCCGGGCAGCCATATAGTGCAGTGGTATTCAAGAGCTCAACGACAAACGACAACAGAAATTTGGCTTCCCTTACCATTTTGCTCGTCCATTATCGCACATGGTTCATCTCCATCACTTCCGGAAACAGTGTGCGCTGAGCCTACTGGGTGTTGCGTTATGATTGGCCGGAACCCTGATACGTCTCCGTCGTATCTACTTTTCCAAACACTTTTGCCCTTGTTTTGGACTCTAACTTGCATGATTTGAATGGAACTAACCCGGACTGACGCTGTTTTCAGCAGAATTACCATGGTGTTATTTATGTGCAGAAACAAACGTTCTCGGAATGACCTGAAACTTCACGGAGCAACTTTTCATAAAGTATGAAAAATACCTGCAAAAGATGAAGGCCAGGGGGCCCACCACCTGTCCACGAGGGTGGGGGCGCGCCCCCTACCTCGTGGGCCCCCTGTTGCCTCTCCGACTCCAACTCCAACTCCATATATTGTGTTTCGGGGAGAAAAAAATCAGAGAGAAGAAATCATCGCGTTTTATGATACGGAGCCACCGCCAAGCCCTAAAACCTCTCGGGAGGGCTGATCCGGAGTCCGTTCGGGGCTCCGGAGAGGGGAATCCGTCGCCATCGTCATCATCAACCATCCTCCATCACCAATTTCATGATGCTCACCGCCGTGCGTGAGTAATTCCATTGTAGGCTTGCTAGACGGTGATGGGTTGGATGGGATCTATCATGTAATCGAGTTAGCTTTGTTAGGGTTTGATCCCTAGTGTCCACTATGTTCTGAGATTGATGTTGCTATGACTTTGCTATGCTTAATGCTTGTCATTAGGGTCCGAGTGCCATAATTTCAGATCTGAACCTATTATGTTTTCATCAATATATGAGTGTTCTTGATCCTATCTTGCAAGTCTATAGTCACCTATTATGTGTTATGATCCATTAACCCCGAAGTGACAATAATCGGGATACTTACCGGTGATGACCGTAGTTTGAGGAGTTCATGTATTCACTATGTGTTAGTGCTTTGTTCTGGTTCTCTATTAAAAGGAGGCCTTAATATCCCTTAGTTTTCGTAAGGACCCCGCTGCCACGGGAGGGTAGGACAAAATATGTCATGCAAGTTCTTTTCCATAAGCATGTATGACTATATTCGGAATACATGCCTACATTATATCAATGAACTGGAGCTAGTTCTGTGTCACCCTAGGTTATGACTGTTACATGATGAACCGCATCCGGCATAATTCTCCATCACCGATCCATTGCCTACGAGCTTTCCATATATTGTTCTCCGCTTATTTACTTTTCCGTTGCTATTGTTATCATCACTACAAAATACCAAAAACATTACTTTTACTACTGTTACCTTTTGTTACCGTTATCACTACTATCATATTATTTTGCTACTAAACACTTTGCTGCAGATATTAAGTTTCCAGGTGTGGTTGAATTGACAACTCAGCTGCTAATATTTGAGAATATTCTTTGGCTCCCCTTGTGTCGAATCAATAAATTTGGGTTGAATACTCTACCCTCAAAAACTGTTGCGATCCCCTATACTTGTGGGTTGTCAAGACTATTTTCTGGCACCGTTGTCGGGGAGCATAGCTCTATTCTTTGAGTCACTTGGGATATATATCTGCTTATCATTATGAAGAACTTGAGAGATCCAAAAACCAAGAAATATCCCTCAACTACGAGGGGAGGTAAGGAACTGCCATCTAGCTCTACACTTGATTCACCTTCTGTTTTGAGTAAGCTTGCGACACCTACACCTGCTTCTGCTATTCGTTCTGATATGTCGCATGTTATTGATGATGCCGCTTCTGCTATGCATGATACTTATGATGAAACTACTTCTATGCTTGATACTACTGTGCCACTTGGTAAATTTCTTGATGAACAACTTGCTAGGGCTAGAGAGATTGAAAATGTTGAATCTGATGATACTGATGAAAGTGATGATGAAGAATCACTTGTTATTCCTAAGGGTTATGTTTTTGATCAAGAAGCTTCTTTAGCTATTTTAGCTTGCAAAAATAGAAATGAACTCAAAAGGTTATTAGCTAAATGGAGTAAGCAATCTCTAAATGCTAGAATGAAACCTGACCCTGCTTTTGCTACTTCAACTATCTTTGTTATTGATAAGGATTATGAATTTCCTGTTGATCCTGATATAATTACTTTGGTTGAATCTGATCCTTTTCATGTCTATGAATCTAAAACTGTTGTGGCACATCTTACTAAATTGAATGATATAGCCACCCTGTTCACTAAAGATGAGAGAACTCGTTACTTTTACATCCTTAAAATATTTCCGTTCTCATTAAAGGGTGATGCTAAGATATGGTTTAATTCTCTTGATCCTGGTTGTGTGCGTAGTCCCCAGGATATGATTTATTACTTCTCTGCTAAATATTTCCCTGATCATAAGAAACAAGCTGCTTTAAGGGATATATATAATTTTGTGCAAATTGAAGAAGAGAGTCTCCCATAAGCTTGGGGGAGGATTCTCCAATTACTTAATGCTTTGCCTGATCATCCTCTTAAGAAAAATGAAATACTTGATATCTTTTATAATGGACTAACCGATGCCTCCAGAGATTACATGGATAGTTGTGTTGGTTCTGTTTTCAGGGAAAGAACACCGGATGAAGCTGAAATTCTATTGAATAATATGTAGGAAAATGAAAATAATTGGACACCTCCGGAGCCAATTCCTGAGCCTATTCCTAAACCAACTCTGAAGAAGAGGGGTATTCTATTTCTCAGTCCTGAAGATATACAAGAGGCAAAGAAATCTATGAAAGAAAAAGGTATTAAAGCTGAAGATGTTAAGAATTTACCTCCTATTGAAGAAATACATGGTCTTAATTTATCGCCTGTTGAAGAAACATATGATCTTAATCCTTTACCTATTGAAGAAACTCATGGTCTTGATAACCCGACACAGGTAGTAAAGGTAAATTATCTCTATAGATATGATAAATCAGAAATCCCATTTACTAAATTTGCTAGCGCATGCTTAGATGAGTTTGATAAATTTATGGCTAAGCAAGAAGATTTTAATGCTTATTTTGGTAGACAATTGAAATACAATTCAAATATGCTTGAACACTTGGGTGATTATATGGCTAATGTCAAAGGTGAACTTAAACTTATTAGTAAACATGCTTCTATGGTTACCACTCAAGTAGAACAAGTACTTAAAGCTCAAAATGATTTGCTCAATCAATTGAATATTAAAGATAATGATAATGCTGTTAGAGTTATGACTAGAGGTGGTAAAATGACTCAGGAACCTTTGTATCCTGAAGGCCATCCTAAGAGAATTAAGCAAGATTCTTAGAGAAATAATATAGATGTACCTAGTTCTTCTAAAAAGAAGAAAAGGAAAAATGATAGGACTCTGCATGCTTCTAGTGATCCTATTGTTGAAACACCTGAGAATCCAAATGATATTTCTACTTCTGATGCTGAAACACAATTTGGTAATGAACCTGAAACTAGTGGTAATGTTAATTATTATGTTCATAATGATGCTCAACCTAGTAATGATAATGACATAGTAATTGAACATGCTGTTGATCTTGATAACCCACTGTCGGTGTCAAAACCGGCGGATATCGGGTAGGGGGTCCCGAACTGTGCGTCTAAGGCGGATGGTAACAGGAGGCAGGGGACACGATGTTTTACCCAGGTTCGGGCCCTCTTGATGGAGGTAAAACCCTACGTCCTGCTTGATTTATTCTTGATGATATGAGTATTACAAGAGTTGATCTACCACGAGATCGGAGAGGCTAAACCCTAGAAGCTAGCCTATGGTATGATTGTATGTTGTCCTACAGACTAAAACCCTTTGGTTTATATAGACACCGGAGGGGGCTAGGGTTACACAAGGTCAGTTACAAAGGAGAAGATATCCATATCCATACTTCCTAGCTTGCCTTCCACGCCAAGTAGAGTCCCATCCGGACACGAGATGAAGTCTTCAATCTTGTATCTTCATAGCCCAACAGTCCGGCCAAAGGATATTGTCCGGCTGTCCGGAGACCCCTAATCCCGGACTACCTCACCCACAATCAAAGAACCAACGTTATGATAAGAAAGACTTTGTTTCTAGGAAACATGGTAAAGAAAGAGAGCCTTGGGTTTAGAAACCCATGCCTTTTCCTCCCAAACCGTCCAAGAAAAAGGATGATGAGGATTTTGAGCGCTTTGCTGAAATGATTAGACCTATCTTCTGAAGGAAATATGCCCTAGAGGCAATAATAAAGTTATTATTTATTTCCTTATAATCATGATAAATGTTTATTATTCATGCTAGAATTGTATTAACCGGAAACATAATACATGTGTGAATACATAGACAAACAAAGTGTCACTAGTATGCCTCTACTTGACTAGCTCGTTAATCAAAGATGGTTATGTTTCCTGACCATGAACAATGAGTTGTTATTTGATTAACGAGGTCACATCATTAGTTGAATGATCTGATTGACATGACCCATTCCATTAGCTTAGCACCCGATCATTTAGTATGTTGCTATTGCTTTCTTCATGACCTTATACATGTTCCTATGACTATGAGATTATGCAACTCCCGTTTGCCGGAGGAACACTTTGGGTGCTACCAAACGTCACAACGTAACTGGGTGATTATAAAGGAGCATTACAGGTGTCTCCAAAGGTAGATGTTGGGTTGGCGTATTTCGAGATTAGGATTTGTCACTCCGATTGTCGGAGAGGTATCTCTGGGCCCTCTCGGTAATACACATCACATAAGCCTTGCAAGCATTACAACTAATATGTTAGTTGTGAGATGATGTATTACGGAACGAGTAAAGAGACTTGCCGGTAACGAGATTGAACTAGGTATTGGATACCGACGATCGAATCTCGGGAAAGTAACATACCGATGACAAAGGGAACAACGTATGTTGTTATGCGGTCTGACCGATAAAGATCTTCGTAGAATATGTAGGAGCCAATATGGGCATCCAGGTCCCGCTATTGGTTATTGACCGGAGACGTGTCTCGGTCATGTCTACATTGTTCTCGAACCCGTAGGGTCCGCACGCTTAAGGTTACGATGACAGTTACATTATGAGTTTATGCATTTTGATGTACCGAAGGTTGTTTGGAGTCCCGGATGTGATCACGGATATGACGAGGAGTCTCGAAATGGTCGAGACGTAAAGATTGATATATTGGAAGCCTATGTTTGGACATCGGAAGTGTTCCGGGTGAAATCGGGATTTTACCGGGTTACCGGGAGGTTACCGGAACCCCCCGGGAGCCATATGGGCCTTCATGGGCCTTAGTGGAAAGGAGAAAGGGGCAGCCCAAGGTGGCTGCGCACCTCCCCCCTCCCCTAGTCCTATTAGGACTAGGAGAAGGTGGCCGTCCCCCCTCTCTTTCTTTCCCCCCTTGGGAATCCTAGTTGGAATAGGATTGGGGGGGGAGTCCTACTCCCAGAAGGAGTAGGACTCCTCCTGCGCCCTCCTCCTTGGCCGGCGCCCCCCTCCCCCTTTGGCTCCTTTATATACTGAGGTAGAGGCACCCTAGAACACACAAGTTGATCCACGTGATATTCCTTAGCCGTGTGCGGTGCCCCCTGCCACCATATTCCTCGATAATACTGTAGCGGAGTTTAGGCGAAGCCCTGCTGCTGTAGTACATCAAAGATCGTCACCCCGCCGTCGTGCTGACGGAACTCTTCCCCGACACTTTGCTGGATCGGAGTCCGGGGATCGTCATCGAGCTGAACGTGTGCTCGAACTCGGAGGTGCCGTAGTTTCGGTGCTTGATCGGTTGGATTGTGAAGACGTACGACTACTTCCTCTACGTCGTGTCATCGCTTCTGCAGTCGGTCTGCGTTGGGTACGTAGACAACACTCTCCCCCTCGTTGCTATGCATCACATGATCTTGCGTGTGCGTAGGAAAATTTTTGAAATTACTATGAAACCCAACAGTGGTATCAGAGCCTAGGTTATTTATGTTGATGTTATATGCACGAGTAGAACACAAGTGAGTTGTGGACGATACAAGTCATACTGCCTACCAGCATGTCATACTTTGGTTCGGCGGTATTGTTGGACGAGACGACCCGGACCAACCTTACGCGTACGCTTACGCGAGACCGGTTCCCTCGACGTGCTTTGCACATAGATGGCTTGCGGGCGACTGTCTCTCCAACTTTAGTTGAACCAAGTATGGCTACGCCCGGTCCTTGCGAAGGTTAAAACGGAGTCTATTTGACAAACTATCATTGTGGTTTTGATGCGTAGATGAGATTGGTTCTTACTTAAGCCCGTAGCAGCCACGTAAAACATGCAACAACAAAGTAGAGGACGTCTAACTTGTTTTTGCAGGGCATGTTGTGATGTGATATGGTCAAGGCATGATGATGAATTCTATTGTATGAGATGATCATGTTTTGTAACCGAGTTATCGGCAACTGGCAGGAGCCATATGGTTGTCGCTTTATTGTATGCAATGCAATCGCGATGTAATGCTTTACTTTATTACTAAACGGTAGTGATAGTCGTGGAAGCATAAGATTGGCGAGACGACAACGATGCTACGATGGAGATCAAGGTGTCGCGCCGGTGACGATGGTGATCATGACGGTGCTTCGGAGATGGAGATCACAAGCACAAGATGATGATGGCCATATCATATCACTTATATTGATTGCATGTGATGTTTATCTTTTTATGCATCTTATCTTGCTTTGATTGACGGTAGCATTATAAGATGATCTCTCACTAAATTATCAAGAAGTGTTCTCCCTGAGTATGCACCGTTGCCAAAGTTCGTCGTGCCCAGACACCACGTGATGATCGGGTGTGATAAGCTCTACGTCCATCTACAACGGGTGCAAGCCAGTTTTGCACACGCGGAATACTCAGGTTAAACTTGACGAGCCTAGCATATGCAGATATGGCCTCGGAACACGGAGACCGAAAGGTCGAGCGTGAATCATATAGTAGATATGATCAACATAAACGATGTTCACCATTGAAAACTACTCCATCTCACATGATGATCGGTTATGGTTTAGTTGATTTGGATCATGTAATCACTTAGAAGATTAGAGGGATGTCTATCTAAGTGGGAGTTCTTAAGTAATATGATTAATTGAACTTAAATTTATCATGAACTTAGTACCTGATAGTATCTTGCTTGTTTATGTTGATTGTAGATAGATGGCTTGTGCTGTTGTTCCGTTGAATTTTAATGCGTTCCTTGAGAAAGCAAAGTTGAAAGATGATGGTAGCAATTACACGGACTGGGTCCGTAACTTGAGGATTATCCTCATTGCTGGACAGAAGAATTACGTCCTGGAAGCACCGCTGGGTGCCAGGCCTGCTGCTGGAGAAACACCAGATGTTATGAACGTCTGGCAGAGCAAAGCTGATGACTACTCGATAGTTCAGTGTGCCATGCTTTATGGCTTAGAATCGGGACTTCAACGACGTTTTGAACGTCATGGAGCATATGAGATGTTCCAGGAGTTGAAGTTAATATTTCCAGCAAATGCCCGAATTGAGAGATATGAAGTCTCCAATAAATTCTATAGCTGCAAGATGGAGGAGAACAGTTATGTTAGTGAGCATATACTCAAAATGTCTGGGTATAATAACCACTTGATTCAATTGGGAGTTAATCTTCCGGATGATTGCGTCATTGACAGAATTCTCCAATCACTGCCACCGAGCTACAAGAGCTTCGTGATGAACTATAATATGCAAGGGATGAACAAGACTATTCCCGAGCTCTTCGCAATGCTGAAAGCTGCGGAGGTAGAAATCAAGAAGGAGCATCAAGTGTTGATGGTTAACAAGACCACTAGTTTCAAGAAAAAGGGCAAAGGGAAGAAGAAGGGGAACTTCAAAAAGAACGGCAAGCAAGTTGCTACTCAAGAGAAGAAACCCAAGTCTGGACCTAAGCCTGAAACTGAGTGCTTCTACTGCAAGCAGAATGGTCACTGGAAGCGGAACTGCCCCAAGTATTTGGCGGATAAGAAGGATGGCAAGGTGAACAAAGGTATATGTGATATACATGTTATTGATGTGTACCTTACTAGAGCTCGCAGTAGCACCTGGGTATTTGATACTGGTTCTGTTGCTAATATTTGCAACTCGAAACAGGGACCACGGAATAAGCGGGCACTGGCAAAGGACGAGGTGACGATGCGCGTGGGAAACGGTTCCAAAGTCGATGTGATCGCGGTCGGCACGCTACCTCTACATCTACCTTCGGGATTAATATTAGACCTAAATAATTGTTATTTGGTGCCAGCGTTGAGCATGAACATTATATCTGGATCTTGTTTAATGCGAGACGGTTATTCATTTAAATCGGAGAATAATGGTTGTTCTATTTATATGAGTAATATCTTTTATGGTCATGCACCCTTGAAGAGTGGTCTATTCTTATTGAATCTCGATAGTAGTAATACACATATTCATAATGTTGAAGCCAAAAGATGCAGAGTTGATAATGAAAGTGCAACTTATTTGTGGCACTGTCGTTTAGGTCATATCGGTATAAAGCGCATGAAGAAACTCCATACTGATGGACTTTTGGAACCACTTGATTATGAATCACTTGGTACTTGCGAACCATGCCTCATGGGCAAGATGACTAAAACACCATTCTCTGGTACTATGGAGAGAGCAACAGATTTGTTGGAAATCATACATACCGATGTATGTGGTCCGATGAATATTGAGGCTCGTGGCGGATATCGTTATTTTCTCACCTTCACAGATGATTTAAGCAGATATGGGTATATCTACTTAATGAAACATAAATCTGAAACATTTGAAAAGTTCAAAGAATTTCAGAGTGAAGTTGAAAATCATCGTAACAAGAAAATAAAGTTTCTACGATCTGATCGTGGAGGAGAATATTTGAGTTACGAGTTTGGTGTACATTTGAAAAACTGTGGAATAGTTTCGCAACTCACGCCACCCGGAACACCATAGCGTAATGGTGTGTCCGAACGTCGTAATCGTACTTTACTAGATATGGTGCGATCTATGATGTCTCTTACTAATCTACCGCTATCATTTTGGGGTTATGCTTTAGAGACGGCCGCATTCACGTTAAATAGGGCACCATCAAAATCCGTTGAGACGACGCCTTATGAACTGTGGTTTGGCAAGAAACCAAAGTTGTCGTTTCTTAAAGTTTGGGGCTGCAATGCTTATGTGAAAAAGCTTCAACCTGATAAGCTCGAACCCAAATCGGAGAAATGTGTCTTCATAGGATACCCAAAGGAGACTGTTGGGTACACCTTCTATCACAGATCCGAAGGCAAGACATTCGTTGCTAAGAATGGATCCTTTCTAGAGAAGGAGTTTCTCTCGAAAGAAGTGAGTGGGAGGAAAGTAGAACTTGATGAGGTAACTGTACCTGCTCCCTTACTGGAAAGTAGTACATCACAGAAAACTGTTTCAGTGACACCTACACCAGTTAGTGAGGAAGCCAATGATAATGATCATGAAACTTCAGATCAAGATACTACTGAACCTCGTAGATCAACCAGAGTAAGATCCGCACCAGAGTGGTACGGTAATCCTGTTCTGCAAGTCATGCTACTAGATCATGATGAACCTACGAACTATGAAGAAGCGATGGTGAGCCCAGATTCCGCAAAGTGGCTTGAAGCCATGAAATCTGAGATGGGATCCATGTATGAGAACAAAGTATGGACTTTGGTTGACTTTCCCGATGATCGGCAAGCAATTGAAAATAAATGGATCTTTAAGAAGAAGACTGACGCTGATGGTAATGTTACTGTCTACAAAGCTCGACTTGTCGCAAAAGGTTTTCGGCAAGTTCAAGGGATTGACTACGATGAGACCTTCTCACCCGTAGCGATGCTTAAGTCCGTCCGAATCATGTTAGCGATTGCCGCATTTTATGATTATGAAATTTGGCAGATGGATGTGAAAATTGCATTCCTGAATGGATTTCTGGAAGAAGAGTTGTATATGATGCAACCGGAAGGTTTTGTCGATCCAAAGGGAGCTAACAAAGTGTGCAAGCTCCAGCGATCCATTTATGGACTGGTGCAAGCCTCTCGGAGTTGGAATAAACGTTTTGATAGTGTGATCAAAGCATTTGGTTTTATACAGACTTTCGGAGAAGCCTGTATTTACAAGAAAGTGAGTGGGAGCTCTGTAGCATTTCTGATATTATATGTGGATGACATATTGCTGATTGGAAATGATATAGAATTTCTGGATAGCATAAAGGGATACTTGAATAAAAGTTTTTCAATGAAAGACCTCGGTGAAGCTGCTTACATATTAGGCATTAAGATCTATAGAGATAGATCAAGACGCTTAATTGGACTTTCACAAAGCACATACCTTGACAAAATTTTGAAGAAGTTCAAAATGGATCAAGCAAAGAAAGGGTTCTTGCATGTGTTACAAGGTGTGAAGTTGAGTAAGACTCAATGCCCGACCACTGCAGAAGGTAGAGAGAATATGAAAGATGTTCCCTATGCATCAGCCATAGGATCTATCATGTATGCAATGCTGTGTACCAGACCTGGTGTGTGCCTTGCTATAAGTTTAGCAGGGAGGTACCAAAGTAATCCAGGAGTGGATCACTGGACAGCGGTCAAGAACATCCTGAAATACCTGAAAAGGACTAAGGATATGTTTCTCGTATATGGAGGTGACAAAGAGCTCATCGTAAAAGGTTACGTTGATGCAAGCTTTGACACTGATCCGGATGATTCTAAATCGCAAACCGGATACGTGTTTACATTAAACGGTGGAGCTGTCAGTTGGTGCAGTTCTAAACAAAGCGTCGTAGCGGGATCTACATGTGAAGCGGAGTACATAGCTGCTTCGGAAGCAGCGAACGAAGGAGTCTGGATGAAGGAGTTCATATCCGATCTAGGTGTTATACCTAATGCATCAGGTCCAATGAAAATCTTTTGTGACAATACTGGTGCAATTGCCTTGGCAAAGGAATCCAGATTTCACAAAAGGACCAAACACATCAAGAGACGCTTCAACTCCATCCGGGATCTAGTCCAGGTGGGAGACATAGAGATTTGCAAGATACATACGGATCTGAATGTTGCAGACCCGTTGACTAAGCCTCTTCCACGAGCAAAACATGATCAGCACCAAGGCTCCATGGGTGTTAGATTCATTACAGTGTAATCTAGATTATTGACTCTAGTGCAAAGTGGGAGATCTGAAGGAAATATGCCCTAGAGGCAATAATAAAGTTATTATTTATTTCCTTATAATCATGATAAATGTTTATTATTCATGCTAGAATTGTATTAACCGGAAACATAATACATGTGTGAATACATAGACAAACAAAGTGTCACTAGTATGCCTCTACTTGACTAGCTCGTTAATCAAAGATGGTTATGTTTCCTGACCATGAACAATGAGTTGTTATTTGATTAACGAGGTCACATCATTAGTTGAATGATCTGATTGACATGACCCATTCCATTAGCTTAGCACCCGATCATTTAGTATGTTGCTATTGCTTTCTTCATGACTTATACATGTTCCTATGACTATGAGATTATGCAACTCCCGTTTGCCGGAGGAACACTTTGGGTGCTACCAAACGTCACAACGTAACTGGGTGATTATAAAGGAGCATTACAGGTGTCTCCAAAGGTAGATGTTGGGTTGGCGTATTTCGAGATTAGGATTTGTCACTCCGATTGTCGGAGAGGTATCTCTGGGCCCTCTCGGTAATACACATCACATAAGCCTTGCAAGCATTACAACTAATATGATTAGTTGTGAGATGATGTATTACGGAACGAGTAAAGAGACTTGCCGGTAACGAGATTGAACTAGGTATTGGATACCGACGATCGAATCTCGGGCAAGTAACATACCGATGACAAAGGGAACAACGTATGTTGTTATGCGGTCTGACCGATAAAGATCTTCGTAGAATATGTGGGAGCCAATATGGGCATCCAGGTCCCGCTATTGGTTATTGACCGGAGACATGTCTCGGTCATGTCTACATTGTTCTCGAACCCGTAGGGTCCGCACGCTTAAGGTTACGATGACAGTTACATTATGAGTTTATGCATTTTGATGTACCGAAGGTTGTTTGGAGTCCCGGATGTGATCACGGATATGACGAGGAGTCTCGAAATGGTCGAGACGTAAAGATTGATATATTGGAAGCCTATGTTTGGACATCGGAAGTGTTCCGGGTGAAATCGGGATTTTACCGGGTTACCGGGAGGTTACCGGAACCCCCCGGGAGCCATATGGGCCTTCATGGACCTTAGTGGAAAGGAGAAAGGGGCAGCCCAAGGTGGCTGCGCACCTCCCCCCTCCCCTAGTCCTATTAGGACTAGGAGAAGGTGGCCGGCCCCCCTCTCTTTCTTTCCCCCCTTGGGAATCCTAGTTGGAATAGGATTGGGGGGGAGTCCTACTCCCGGAAGGAGTAGGACTCCTCCTGCGCCCTCCTCCTTGGCCGGCGCCCCCCTCCCCCTTTGGCTCCTTTATATACTGAGGTAGAGGCACCCTAGAACACACAAGTTGATCCACGTGATCTATTCCTTAGCCGTGTGCGGTGCCCCCTGCCACCATATTCCTCGATAATACTGTAGCGGAGTTTAGGTGAAGCCCTGCTGCTGTAGTACATCAAAGATCCTCACCACGCCGTCGTGCTGACGGAACTCTTCCCCGACACTTTGCTGGATCGGAGTCCGGGGATCGTCATCGAGCTGAACGTGTGCTCGAACTCGGAGGTGCCGTAGTTTCGGTGCTTGATCGGTTGGATCGTGAAGACGTACGACTACTTCCTCTACGTCGTGTCATCGCTTCCGCAGTCGGTCTGCGTTGGGTACGTAGACAACACTCTCCCCCTCGTTGCTATGAATCACATGATCTTGCGTGTGCGTAGGAAATTTTTTGAAATTACTACGAAACCCAACATCTTTTCGCGTATGCGATTAACTGATATGCTCAAAACCAATCCTGCTTGACCAGCTTGAATCCCCTTAGGATATTGAGACTATGCTCGGCCAGCCTGCGTGGGATTCCTGGCATGTCTGAGGGGTGCCAAGCGAATATGTCCCAATTCTTGCGCAGGAAATCTCGTAGTGCGGCGTCCACGACGGGGTTTAACTGTGCCCCTATGGAGGCTGTTTTTGTAGGGTCCGTTGGGTGGACTTGGAATTTGACTATTTCATCCGCTGGTTTGAAAGAGGTGGACTTGGATCTCTTGTCGAGTATTACGTCGTCTCTGTCCACCGTGGAGCGTAGCGCCATTAATTCCTCGACCGAAAGGGCCTCGGATAATGCCTCGAGGGCCAATGCGAGTGTTTTGTTTTCGGCGCGGAGTGCTATGTCCGGATCACTAGCGAGGGTGATGATTCCGTTGGGCCCGTGCATTTTGAGCTTCATGTACCCATAATGGGGTATGGCTTGGAAGATCGTGAACGCCTCCCGCCCTAAAAGGGCGTGATATCCACTACTGAACGGGGCCACTTGGAATGTAATTTCTTTGGACCTATAGTTCTCCGGCGTGCCGAATACCACATCTAGTGTGATTTTCCCAGCACAACGTGCTTCCTGACTTGGGATGATTCCTCTGAAGGTTGTGCTGCTTTGCTCAACGCGGTTCCAGTCTATTACCTTGTTTTGAAGGGTTTTCTCATAGATGAGGTTTAATCCACTGCCGCCGTCCAAGAGTAATTTGGTGAGTCAAAAGCCGTCCACAGTTGGACTGAGGACCAGTGCAGCTGGTGCTCGGGCAGTTCAGAATTTAGGTTCGTCACTGGCATTGAAGGTAATAGCCATGTCACTCCATGGATCCATTGCTGCCACGTGGCAGATTTCGGCAAGGCTGCGGAGTGTTCGCTTGCGCCTATTGTTAGATGCGAAGGTTTCAAAAACTGTTAATATCATATTGTTATCTGCGGGATGGTGCTCTGTGGTATTCAGGATAAGAGATCCTCACCACTTTTGGCCACCTGCGGGAGTATCCAACATGCTCTAAGGTTGTGCGTTGGTATGGTATGCGCTGTACTATGAATTTTGCAGGGTCCATTAAGCCATCCCTCTAGTACGGTTCCGTGCCCTGTAGAGGGTTTTTGTTTCTTTGCAACTAGCTTGGGTGTCTTATGATAGTGCACCCTTTTACTTCAGACTGGGTGAATATTCGGAGCCGGATTATCCCAAAATTTCGTTTCGGTTTTCCAGGCGCTTTCCATCGCACGGAACTTTCGTACTATGGACGCCACGTCAGCGAAGCATGATATGTCATGGCGACTTAAGGCGTTAAGGATTCCCTTGTCCATGTAATTATTGCGAAAAAGTGAGATTGCATCTTCCTCGCGACAGTCCTTAACCTTGTTCATCACAAGGAGGAATCTGGCCCAATAATGATGTACTGTTTCATGGGGCTCTTGCCTGATGTGGGAAAGATCGTTTATGTCTGGGTGGCTGGGTGGATTTAAGTCCGAACCCCTACCCGATCTAAGACCCAGGGGCCGAGGAGTTTCCAATATTGGAAGTTCGGGTTCTGGAGTGCTGCCCGATAAGTCTGGCCCGCTGCCTGATTCTAGGTTCAGGGCTTGGGTGATGTCCTCCCATAAGCGGGTATCCGGCTCGGAGAGCTCAGGAATCCGGACATAGTTAGTCCTCAAAATAGAGGAAGAATTGCCGCATTGTTCCTCCACCACCACAACGTGATGGGTGACCGATGGAGAGTTAATCTCCCTTTGATCGGGTTTAAGCCCAATCCGATCATAGTCTGTAGTGACTCCCAAGGCGGCGATGCGATCCAGGAGTTCGTTTAGGGAAGAGAGCTCCATTGGATCCATCTGCTCGGCGAATTCCGAGCCAACATGGAGGCTGTTTTTGATGACCCGAGAAGTCATCGTCGGTGCAGCGGCCGAACAGGCGGTCACGACGAAACTGCCTAGCCGGAGAGTTTGGCCGATAGCCAGAACTCCCCCGGCGATAATGTTGTTTTTAACAATGAGATGAGGCATCCTTCCTTCGGCGACGTCACAGAGGAACTCTCAATGAAAGCACCAATGTCGGTGTCAAAACCGGCGGATCTCGGGTAGGGGGTCCCGAACTATGCGTCTAAGGCGGATGGTAACAGGAGGCAGGGGATATGATGTTTTACCCAGGTTCGGGCCCTCTTGATGGAGGTAAAACCCTACGTCCTGCTTGATTTATTCTTGATGATATGAGTATTACAAGAGTTGATCTACCACGAGATCGGAGAGGCTAAACCCTAGAAGCTAGCCTATGGTATGATTGTATGTTGTCCTAAGGACTAAAACCCTCCGATTTATATAGACACCGGAGGGGGCTAGGGTTACACAAGGTCAGTTACAAAGGAGAAGATATCCATATCCGTACTTCCTAGCTTGCCTTCCACGCCAAGTAGAGTCCCATCCGGACACAAGACGAAGTCTTCAATCTTGTATCTTCATAGTCCAACAGTCTGGCCAAAGGATATAGTCTAGTTGTCCGAAGACCCCTAATCCCGGACTCCCTCGGTAGCCCCTGAACCGGGCTTCAATGACGATGAGTCCGGCGCGCAGTGTTGTCTTTGGCATTGCAAGGCGGGTTCTTATCCAATTTTCGAGTGTTCGTAAGTAGTGTTCGGCCTCATAAATGTTGAACCTCTTGGCTTCTGTGCCCCATAAGGGCTATCTCCCACGCGTCGAATGAATACGAGGCGCCAGGGCGTTTTTACATTCGCCCCCCTAGCCAGATAAATAAATTGTCTATTGAAGGGATGGGGATTCTTAGATCCGATCCATACCCCCCCCCCCAGCGAGAATCCATCAGAGCGCGTTTCGGAAAGATCCATTCCAGCATGGCCGACTTTCGCAGCTCCTCCTCCTGCCCTCGTAGCCCTAAGCCTGGTGATTGGGAGAGGTGTTCAGTCCCACACAGTCGATTAGTCGAACTGCAAACTAAGGGATTTCTCCCTCCGGCGTATATGGTGCCCGTCCGAGCCGGACTCGCCACCTACAATGGTGGGGAGCAAGCATAGAGCTTCCCCAGCCCCTCTACGGGGGAGCGGGTATGCCTTGTCCCCTATCTATTGAGGGGACTCGGATTTCCGATTCACCCGTTCCTCCGCGGGCTCCTGGAGTTTTATGGCCTCCAACTGCATAATTTCACCCCTGCTTCCATCTTGCACATCGCCGGCTATGTTGCCCTCTGCGAGTTGTTCCTGGGCTGCGAGGCTCATTTCGAGTTGTGGAAAAGGTTGTTTTGCCTCGCCCCTCGCACACAGAGGGGGTCACTTTATCAAGTGGGCGGAGCTGAAATATGGTGCATCGCCGAAACCGGATACCTGTCCAGTACTCCGAAGAAGACGTCCGAAGACTGGCCTTCGGAATGGTTTTACATGGAGGACGTCCCCCTTCCGGACCTTGTTCGGCGGGGCCTTCCTGAGTTCAACAATGCTCCTCTGAAGAAACGCCGAAGTTGGCGCCCACGGAGCCCCAGGAGGAAGATAATGGAGAAGTCCTTTACCTGATGAACCGGATTAAAGCACTGGCTCAATCAGGATTGACAGTAGTCGAAGTTATGTCGATTTGCATAATGCGGGGAGTGCAATCACTTCAATATCGTGGGCACCCCTTGTGGTGCTTTAACGGGGCGGATGATGCCACCCGCTGCGGGTGCAAGGGTCCGGACAATGCTGCCGCTTTAGGAAAAATTATGTCTGAATTGTTCAAGGGAGAGGAAGAGGAGTTCATCCGCATCAAGCCACGGGATGGATTCTCCATGTACAATCCTCCAAGCTGGGTAAGTTATATCCCCCTACTCTACTTCTTCCCGCATTCTTCGTCGTAGGTATTTACCTTGCCATTTGCGGCAGGAACTGCGAAAAGCCATAAAGGAGGTTAGCAGCCCATCTCCACAACCGGAGGACCCTGACCGGGCCCTCGACTCCGAACTCGAAGAAGATCCGGTCATATTCGTGGAGCTGATAGACCGGCAGTTCTATCAGCTAAGCTACGATGATGCCATGGTGGCCATTACGGCCGACTACCCCGGACTGCTTCCTGCATCGCACATAAGAAAAACCAAAAATCCCGACTCCAAAAACTAGGATCCCCTTTTAGACACTTCACCTACCATATACATATGGCGTTTTTTATAGGGAAGGCATTCAGGACGCCCTACCAAACCCACAGCAACTTGCCAACAAGAGGCACCGAGGCCGGGCAGGCCAAAAAGGAAGGCGGTCAGGACGGGGACGCCGGCGCAAAGGTATAACAGAAACCCCGCTCCGTGGTTGTCGTCTTTCTCGAAATGTAATGACGCCCGTGCTTCTTTAACAGAAAAAACGCTCACCGAAATGTGTCCAGTGATGTTACTAATCACGCTTCCACCAGCCGGGCACCAGGACCGGACATAGAGGCGGAAGCCGATATGGGGCGGGCGCAGGATAATCCTCCTACAGAGGTGTAGATAGATTATCCGCCACGAATTCAGAGGTGGAAAGCGCCATGAATCATAGGCGCCGCTGGGCCGTACTCCGCGACGCTTGTTTCTCACCAGAGGCATTTGATGCCTTCAATTTTGGAGAGGCGTACCTCTGTGTTGCTCAAGATGGTCTAGCCAGAGCCACAGATCAATATGTAAAGGATGTATGGGTAAGTAAATCTGACGATTATATATATCAATAGCCCCTGAGACTTGAAACAGTTAGCAGAACTGATTTAAGGATCATCTTTATTGTGCAGGTTCTTATAGAGAAGAATACTCGGCTGTCACAGGAGCTAGAGGAATGCAAGGCCCAACTGCGGGCCGTTGTTGCCGCATTGAAGGAACCAAAAAATTCCCCGCTGGTAACATTTAAAGAATGATAGTTACCATATAGTGTGCGGCGTGGCTGCAGATCTAACAATAGATGTTGTAGATGAATCCGGAGGAAATCCGGATAACCAGCATGTCATGCGACAGCTACAGGCTAGCGAGTGCGTGCTGACTCAGGTGAGGCGGTAGAAAAACAATCTCCAAGACGCCCATACCAAGCTGAGCATGGAACTAAAAGATGTTCGAGCCCAGCTTGCCAACTCCGAGAAGGAGAATAAGCGGCTTCAACGTGGCATTTTCAGTAAGTGCTTGAACGAATCCTTTGAAAGGAGTTCGGCGAAGAAGTCGACTAATAGCGTTATGTCTGTAGGTATGCTGACGGGTCGTCCTGCGGAGGAAATGCCCGGGTCTGCGGGTGATCTTCTATCCGAGCTCTCACAACTGCACGAACAAGTTCGGCAGGTGATGCAAGGTATTGCCCAGGCCTTATAGCCATCCGTCTCCTTGCCAGCAGGCGTTGCAGAGCTTACGGAGAAGCTCAAAGGAGCACAGCGGTGCTTCCGATTATGGAAGATATCAGCTTGCCGTCAAGGTGCCAGGGAGGACTGGGCCATGGTGAAGACGCGGTATACCAAGACTGACCCGTATCACATGGCCGAGGTCGGACCTGTGGGGCCCGACGGGAAAGAGATCCCTGTTAGCTTAGTTTATGGGCAAGTAGAATTAGCCGCAAAGTATTCCCAACAGGATTGTAAGCTAGACCGCCTGTTGGATGGTATAGAAGAGGAATTTAGTCAGTCTGCATGACTATGTAATTAAAGTGACATGTATAATGCCTTCTAGCCAGATTGTAGATCATTTGTCATGGCGGACCTTTTCGCTTCAACCTCGGGACCCGATAGTCCAGAGTGTATCCGAATACCCGCCCAGTTATATAAGAACTGGGGTATGCGTGGAGACCAGGCGTAGGGGTCATTAGTGCTTGAACAGACAAGTGCCCAACTAGTTATGTTATATTACATGGGTAGTAAGAAACATCTTCCAGGGAGAATAGTTCTGTTAAGGGTTCCTTTCCCTGGGTACGCATGCCCTAAAGTGCATGTCCGGACTGCGATAGGAAACGCAGGAAAGAACATCTAGGGGCACATATGGAAAATAAATAAAAATCATCTTTTGTTCACCGACCGAATATTCCCTTAAGAATGCGAGCTTTCGGCTTCACCCAGTCTGAGGTGCACATCCGGCTGACCCGGGAGTAACAATCGCAGAGGTGCTCCCCTTATGCCCTAGCCAAATTAACGGGAACGTAGGGCATAAATACAAGAGCCAGGCAACCCAGCTTGGCCAAAACTTAAGTCATATCGATGCATATAATGGTGAAAAAAAGGTACATGTGGAAGTATAACACATGTGCGGGGCATGAGGCCCAGATAAATAATTTAAGCTTCTGTGAAAGAAGCCCCCGGGTATGATGAGCGCAGCTAGCGCATCTATAATGTGCAAGCGAGGCACAAGTTGGCCCTTGAAGGCCTAGAGAGAGAATAAAAGAAATAAAGAAAGAAAGAAAGAAAGAAAAACAAGACAGATAATGCATATGCAAAAAATGGACAGAGGAAGGGGACGAACATAGAGTCCGGCGCTGGGCGTAGAATCTTCGGAGCCTGGCCGCGTTCCATGGGTTCGGCTCGAGTCGATTAGTCAGTGCATCCCGCAGTCGGTACGCTCCACCGGTCAGAACTTGGTCAATAATGAAGGGACCTTCCCATTTGGGCTCGAGCTTGTTCTTTTTCTTATCCGGTAGGCGTAGAACTAGTTCGCCAACGTTATAAGTTTTGGCCCATACTTCTCTGCTTTGGTATCTGCGAGCCTGTTGCTGATAAAATACGAAACGGGCTTTTGCTATGTCACACTCCTCCTCCAGGGTGTCCAGACTGTCCTACCGATCGAGCTCGGCTTCTCTTTCTTCGTACATGCGCACTCGAGGTGAGTCATGAATTATGTCACAGGGCAAGACTGCCTCTGCGTCGTACACCATAAAGAAGGGTGTATATCCGGTACTATGATTCAGCGTGGTCCGCAGCCCCCAGAGTATGGAGTCGAGCTCCTCTACCCAGTGCGTGTTAGACTCCGTTAAGGAACGCACTAATCTGGGTTTAATGCCGCTCATTAATAAGACCGTTTGCTCGCTCAACTTGGCCGTTGGTTTGTGGGTGATAGACTGAAGCATAATCGAGCTTGATGTCCATTTTGCTGCACTAGAGTTTTACCTCATCGGCCGGGAAGTTCGTGCCGTTGTCAGTGATGATGCTGTGGGGGACACCATAATGGTGTACGACCCCGGATATGTGGTCTATCACCGGTCCGGATTCGGCTGTTTTAACAGGTTTGGCCTCTATCCATTTGGTGAATTTATCCACCATGACCAGTAAGTATTTTTTCTTGTGGGTTCCCCCTTTAAGGGGTCCAACCATGTCAAGCCCCCAGACCGCGAAGGGCCACGTAATGGGGATTGTTTAGATGGCGGTGGGTGGCATGTGGCTTTGATTTGCAAAGAGCTGGCAACCGGCGCAACGTTGGACCAAGTCTTGTCCACCTGCCCGGGCCGTTGGCCAATAGAATCCAGTACAGAAGGCCTTGCTTACAAGAGCCCGGACTGTGGCGTGGTGACTGCCGAGTCCGGCGTGAATTTCTGCCAAAAGGTTCCGCCCTTCCTCTTCGGAGATGCACCTTTGAAGGACTCCGGTAGTGCTTTTTTGTACAATTCTCCCTCATGGACCCTGTAGGCCTTGGATCGCCGCACTATGCAGTGTGCCTCATTTTGGTCCTCCGGAAGTTCCTGTCTAGTTAGGTAGGCCAGGAATGGTTCTGTCCACGAGGCAATGATGGCCATTATTACATGGGCTGAAGGTGTTATTTCGGTGGCGGAGCCTCCGATTGTGTTAGAGTGTTCGGTATCGGGTATTTTGGCCGGGTCCGGACTGTTGTTACCGGTGTCCCCTTCCCATACTACGGATGGCTTGAACAGCCTCTCCAAAAATATGTTGGGGGGGACCACATCGCGTTTTGCGCCGATGCGGGCGAGGATATCCGCCGCCTGATTGTTTTCCCGAGCCACATGGTGAAATTTGAGTCCCTCGAACCGAACTGACATTTTTAGGACGGCGTTTCAATAGGCTGCCATTTTTGAATCCTTGGCGTCAAAGTCTCCATTTATTTGGGATATTGCGAGGTTTGAATCCCCATGCACCTCCAGGCGTTGAATGCCCATGGAGACTGCAATCCGAAGACCATGCAACAGAGCTTCGTATTTGGCTGCGTTGTTGGAGTTTGTATACAATATTTGCAGTACGTACTGAACGGTATCTCTGCTTGGGGACGTCAGGACGACGCCAGCCCCTAGACCAGCCAGCATTTTAGAACCGTCGAAGTGCATGATCCAATTGGAGTATGCGCCGTACTCTTTAGGGAGTTCGGCCTCCGTCCATTCGGCGACAAAGTCGGCCAATACTTGCGACTTAATGACTCGCCGAGGTTTGTATGTTATGTCAAACGGGAGGAGCTCAATGGCCCATTTGGCAATCCGGCCCGTAGCATCGCGGTTGTTTATAATATTATTAAGTGGCACTTCCGAGGCTACTGTAATTGAACACTCTTGAAGTAGTGTCGCAGCTTCCGGGATGCCATGAATACCGCATAAGCTATCTTTTTATAATGTGGGTAATGTGATTTGCATGGAGTGAGGACAGTGGATACATAGTATACCGGCTTTTGAAGAGGGAATTTATGTCCGTCAGCTTCTCGTTCGACGACGAGCACTGCGCTTACAACTTGATGAGTTGCCGCAATGTACAACAGCATTGGTTCGCCGATGTTTGGTGCGGCCAGGATTGGGTTAGTTGCCAAAATGGCTTTTATTTCTTCCAATCCGGCTGTGGCAGCATCCGTCCACTCGAAGTGTTCGGTGCGCCGAAGGAGGCGATAAAGGGGTAAAGCCTTTTCTCCTAAGCGGGTGATAAAGCAGCAGAGAGCCGCCACACATCCAGTCAGTTTCTGGATTTTTTTGAGGTCCGTTGGGATAGCCAACTGTGACAGAGCTCGGATTTTGGCCGGATTAGCTTCAATCCCTCTACTGGAGACAATGAAGCCCAGGAGCTTTCCTGCTGGTACGCCGAAAACGCATTTTTCTAGGTTGAGCTTGATGTCGTATGTTCGGAGGTTGTCGAATGTGAGCCTCAAGTTGTCTATTAGAGAGTCGACGTGTTTGGTTTTAACGACCACATCATCTACGTATGCCTCTACTATTTTGCCGATCTGTTTCTCCAGACAAGTCTGGATCATGCGCTGATATGTTGCGCCGGCGTTTTTGAGCCCAAAAGGCATTGTGTTGAAACAGAAGGGGCCGTATGGTATTATAAATGCCGTTGCGGCTTGGTCGGGCTCCGCCATCTTGATTTGGTGGTAGCCGGAGTATGCGTCGAGGAAGCACAATGACTCGTGTCCTGCGGTAGCATCGATAATTTGATCAATGCGGGGGAGGGGGAAGGGATCCTTTGGGCAAGCCTTGTTGAGGTCCTTGAAATCGACGCATAGGCGCCAGGATTTGTCCTTCTTTGGTACCATCACCAGGTTTGCTAGCCAGTCCGGGTGTTTTATCTCTCTGATGAATCTGGCCTCCAATAACTTGGCTAGTTCCTCTCCCATGGCCTGTCTCTTAGGTTCAGACAAACGCCAAAGAGCATGCTTGACCGGCTTGAATCCCCTTAGGATATTGAGACTATGCTCGGCCAGCCTGAGTGGGATTCCTGGCATGTCTGAGGGGTGCCAAGCGAATATGTCCCAATTCTCGCGCAGGAAATCTCGTAGTGCGGCATCCACGGCGGGGTTTAACTGTGCCCCTATGGAGGCTGTTTTGGGTGGACTTGGAATTTGACTATTTCATCCGCTGGTTTGAAAGAGGTGGACTTGGATCTCTTGTGGAGTATTACGTCGTCCCTGTCCATCGTGGAGCGTAGCGCCGTTAATTCCTCGGCCAAAAGGGCCTCGGATAATGCCTCGAGGGCCAATGCGGTTGTTTTGTTTTCGGCACGGAGTGCTACGTCCGGATCACTAGCGAGGGTGATGATTCCGTTGGGCCCGGGCATTTTGAGCTTCATGTACCCATAATGGGGTATGGCTTGGAAGATCGTGAACGCCTCCCACCCTAAAAGGGCGTGATATCCACTACTGAACGGGGCCACTTGGAATGTAATTTCTTCGGACCTATAGTTCTCCGGCGTGCCGAATACCACATCGTGCTTCCCGACTGGGGATGATTCCTCTGAAGGTTGTGCTGCTTTGCTCAACGCGGCTCCAGTCTATTTCCATGTTTTGAAGGGTTTCCTCATAGATGAGGTTTAATCCACTGCCGCCGTCCATGAGTAATTTGGTGAGTCAAAAGCCGTCCACAATTGGACTGAGGACCAGTGCAGCTGGTGCTCGGGCAGTTCGGAATTTAGGTTCGTCACTGGCATTGAAGGTAATAGCCGTGTCACTCCATGGATCCATTGCTGCCACGTGGCAGATTTCGGCAAGGCTGCGGAGTGTTCGCTTGCACCTATTGTTAGATGCGAAGGTTTCAAAAACTGTTAATATCGTATTGTTATCTGCGGGATGGTGCTCTGTGGTATTCGGGATAAGAAGATCCTCACCACTTTTGGCCACCTGCCGGAGTATGCAACATGCTCTAAGGTTGTGCGTTGGTATGGTATCCGCTGTACTATGAATTTTGCAGGGTCCGTTAAGCCATCCCTCCAGTACGGTTCCATGCCCTGTAGAGGGTTTTTGTTTCTTTGCAACTAGCTCGGGTGTCTTATGATAGTGCACCCTTTTACTTCGGACTGGGTGAATATTCGGAGCCGGATTATCCCAAAATTTTGTTTCGGTTTTCCAGGCGCTTTCCATCTCACAGTACTTTCGTACTATGGACGCCGCGTCAGCGAAGCGTGATATGTCACGGCGACTTAAGGCGTTAAGGATTCCCTTGTCCATGTAATTATTGCGAAAAAGTGAGATTTCATCTTCCTCGCGACAGTCCTTAACCTTGTTCATCACAAGGAGGAATCTGGCCCAATAATGATGTACTGTTTCATGGGGCTCTTGCCTGATGTGGGAAAGATCGTTTATGTCTAGGTGGGTGGGTGGATTTAAGTCCGAACCCCTACCCGATCTGAGACCCAGGGGCCGAGGAGTTTCCAATATTGGAAGTTTGGGTTCCGGAGTGCTGCCCGATAAGTCTGGCCCGCTGCCTGATTCTAGGTTCAGGGCTTGGGTGATGTCCTCCCGTAAGCGGGTATCCGCCTCGGAGAGCTCACGAATCCGGACATAGTTAGTCCTCAAAATAGAGGAAGAATTTCCGCATTGTTCCTCCACCACCGCAACGTGATGGGTGACCGATGGAGAGTTAATCTCCCTTTGATCAGGTTTAAGCCCAATCCGATCATAGTCTGTAGTGACTCCCAAGGCGGCGATGCGATCCAAGAGTTCGTTTAGGGAAGAGAGCTCCATTGGATCCGTCTACTCGACGAATTCCGAGCCGACGTGGAGGCTGTTTTTGATGACCCGAGAAGTCATCGTCGGTGCAGCGGCCGAACAGGCGGTCACGACGAAACTGCCTAGCCGGAGAGTTTGGCCGATAGCCAGAGCTCCCCCAGCGGTAATGTTGTTTTTAACAACGAGATGAGGCATCCTTCCTTCGGCGACGTCACAGAGGAACTCTCAATGAAAGCACCAATGTCGGTGTCAAAACCGACGGATCTCGGGTAGGGGGTCCCGAACTGTGCGTCTAAGGCGGATGGTAACAGGAGGCAGGGGACACGGTGTTTTACCCAGGTTCGGGCCCTCTTGATGGAGGTAAAACCCTACGTCCTGCTTGATTTATTCTTGATGATATGAGTATTACAAGAGTTGATCTACCACAAGATCGGAGAGGCTAAACCCTAGAAGCTAGCCTATGGTATGATTGTATGTTCTCCTAAGGACTAAAACCCTCCGGTTTATATAGACACCGGAGGGGGCTAGGGTTACACAAGGTCAGTTACAAAGGAGAAGATATCCATATACGTACTGCCTAGCTTGCCTTCCACGCCAAGTAGAGTCCCATCCGGACGCGAGACGAAGTCTTCAATCTTGTATCTTCATAGTCCAACAGTCCGGCCAAAGGATATAGTCCGGCTGTCCGGAGACCCCTAATCCCGGACTCCCTCACCCACAATCAAAGAACCAACGTTATGATAAGAAAGACTTTGTTGCTAGGAAACATGGTAAAGAAAGAGAGCCTTGGGTTTAGAAACCCATGCATTTTCCTCCCAAACCGTCCAAGAAAAAGGATGATGAGGATTTTGAGCGCTTTGTTGAAATGATTAGACCTATCTTTTTGCGTATGCGATTAACTGATATGCTCAAAACCAATCATTATGCTAAGTACATGAAAGAAATAATTACAAATAAAAGAAAGATACCAGAAGCTGAAATTTCCACCATGCTTGCTAATTATACTTTTAAGGGTGGAATACCAAAGAAACTTGGAGACCCAGGAGTACCCACTATACCATGCTCTATTAAAAGAAACTATGTTAAAACTGCTTTATGTGATCTTGGAGCCAGTGTTAGTGTTATGCCTCTCTCTTTGTATCGTAGACTTGATTTGAATAAGTTGACACCTACTGAAATATCTTTGCAAATGGCTGATAAATCAACTGCTATACCTATCGGTATTTGCGAGGATGTGCCTGTTGTAGTTGCAAACGTTACTATTTTAACGGACTTTGTTATTCTTGATATTCCCGAGGATGATAGTATGTCTATTATTCTTGGAAGACCCTTTTTTAATACTGCAGGAGCTGTTATTGATTGCACTAAAGGCAATGTCACTTTTCATGTTAATGGTAATGAGCATACGGTACACTTTTCGAGGAAACAACCTCAAGTTCATAGTATCAACTCTATTGGAAAAATTCCATCGATTATATTTGGAGGTTTTGAATTTCCTCTTCCTACTGTCAAGAAGAAATATGATATTCTTATTATTGGGGATGTGCATATCCCCGTTGAGGTAACGTAGTGTTATTCAAAATTTCTCCGGTTCCATGTTATTCGGAATGAGTTCGTTAACAAGACTTGATCAACCTTGTTAGTGGATTCCTTTTGATGATCATGAGATGGATGAAACTAGAAGGCACAACCTTCTGTACCCCACTTTTACTTTCTGTTATTTATATTAAATAAAATAAAAACAAATATTTTTCTGTCTGTTATCTGATTATCCGTGCAATATAAAAATACCTCGAAAAAAGTTCTCCAAATGCCCTGAAATTTAAATATGATTTTTTCAGAATATTTGAGAATATTTGGCACTAAGAACACAGCAGGGGGGTCAACCACCTGCCCACGAGGGTGGAGGGCGCGCCCTACCCCCCTGGGCGCGCCCCCTGCCTCGTTGGCCCATGGTGGCCCTCCTCCACTTATCCTTTCACCCATACACTCCTTCTTCCTCCCCCAAACACGAATATCCAGCTCAAGCACGAGTTCTAGCTTGTTTTGCTGCCATTTTCGATCTCCTTGCTCAAAGCACCTCTCACAAAACTGCTTGGGGAGATTGTTCCTTGGTATGTGACTCCTCCATTGGTCCAATTAGTTTTTGCTCTAGTGCTTTATTCATTGCAAATTTTTGCTGCTTAGGTGACCCTGTTCTTGAGCTTGCATGTCAAATTTATATGGTCAAAAGTAGTTTTGATGCATGATATAGGCTCTAGGCACTTGTAGGAGTAGTTGCTATGAATATTATTGAGTTTGGTTTACTTTTATTTTGAAGTTACTAAAATTTTTCCGAATTTTTTAGAGGAAGAAATATGCTTAGGAAAATGTTCCAAGGTGGTTCTTCAAGGAAGTAAGGACCCAGGCTTGCAGTGCGTGATGCTGATGACGAGCCACCAAGAGACGCTCCAGTGCGTCCTTGTGAATGGCCTTCTGAGAACTTTATGGATCGAGCGGGAATTAAGGAAGAATTCAACGCATATTTGCGTAACGCTGATCTTGTGAGCTTCGAGGAAGAGAAGTGCAGCCAGTATCACAACCTCACCAGTACCTTTGCGAGGAGGTTTGAATTTTCAACTTCACGTAATTCTCCAACTGTCCTGTTTGATCTTTATGATAATTCTTACACCATGGACTTAGAGGATTTTACCACTGCTTGCAAACTTCCACAATGGGGTAGTATAAGGGATCCTCGCAAATCTGAATTTAGAGATTTTCTTGCTAGCATAACTATGGGAGAATCTAGAGATATAACACAAGCCACCATAGGGAGCATTCACTTTCCTACTATACATTATTTTGCTGTCTTCATAGGTAGATGCATTAATGGTAAAGATGAGGCATGTCACATGTGTGTCCCCGATCTCAGTATTCTTAGGAGTGATGTGTTAGGAGATAAATCTTATAATTTGGGAGCCATTGTTGCACGTAGGTTGCATCTTAATAGATTTAATGGAGATTTCTTTGGAGGAATTTATGCAACCCGCATAGCTAATTTTCTTGGTATAGCCATACGCGAAGATGATATTGAATTACCTCCTGCTTACCTAGACTTTAATGCTATGGTTCACCACCAGTTTGTCGAGAGGAATGAATCACCTCTCCAGTATCGACTAACCTTTGACAGACGCCGTGTTGTCCATATTACTCTCCCTGCTCCTGCCTTATTTGATAATCAGGCAAAAGGAAGATATACTATTACCATAGAGGAGGCAGATGAGTACGAGAGGAGAGCGGAGGCCACTCATCGCCACACTGCAGCTCAGCAGGCGATAGCTGCTACATCGCAGTACGACCCCAACTATTATTATGGATATCCGTCAGGCCAGCCGTGGCCATAGACCAACTTAGGCCAAAAGCCTAAGCTTGGGGGAGTACGTATTCCCACCGACATTACATTTATGCTCACACACTAATTGCTAGATGTCGGTGCTCATACTTTTTCATTGTATCATCCATGCTAGTTTATTTTCCTTTTATGCTTTCTTCTTGTGTGTTTAATAAACCTTAAGAAAAACCAAAAAAATTAGTTGTAGCTTTTAATCAGTTTAATTTCCATGCTTGTAGTAGTAATTAAAAAGAAAACCCAAAAAGATTTCATGTTCTTCTTTTGCTTGTTGGGAGCTTTCCCGTGTAAATAGTTTTATTTCTTTTCTTTCCTTTGGGGGTCAATAGGAGAAGACCATAATTAAATTGTTGAAGTGGCTCTTATATGCATTATTGTTTATCTGACAAAAGAGCCCATATTGCCTTGTCTTCTCCTATTTATTGAATGCCTGTAGATTCTAGCTTAGTCCAATGCACATGCACTATTATTATTATTCACATCGTTCGGTCGTGCAAGTGAAAGGCAATTATGATGATATATGATGGACTGGCTGAGATGAGAAAAGCTGGTATGAACTCGACCTCTTTTGTTTTTGTAAATATGATTAGTTCATCGTTCCTGATTCAGCCTATTATGAATAAAAATGTTTGCAATGACAACTAGAGATCATAGTTTCTTGTGCCATGCTTGATTAGCTATGAGTTATAATGGTTTACCTTGTGTGCCAACATGCTATTGAGATAGTTATGATGTGGTATGATTCGGTGGTATCCTCCTCTGAATGATTTAAGTGACTTGACTTGGCACATGTTCACGCATGTAGTTGAAACAAAATCAACATAGCCTTCACGATATTTATGTTCATGGTGGATTATATCCTACTCATGCTTGCATTCGGTGTTGATTAATTTTAATGCATGTTCATAACTGTTGTCGCTCTCTAGCTGGTCGCTTCCCAATCTTTTGCTAGCCTTCACTTGTACTAAGCGGGAATACTGCTTGTGCATCCAATCCCTTAAACCTCAAAGTTATTCCACATGAGTCCACTATACCTACCTATATACGGTATCTACCCACCGTTCCAAGTAAATTTGTATGTGCCAAACTCTAAACCTTCAAATAAATATCCTGTTTTATATGCTCGAATAGCTCATGTATCAACTAGGGCTGTCTGTATCTTCCATGTTAGGCGGGTTATTCTCAAGAGGAGTGGACTCCGCTCCTCACTCACGAGATAAGTGGCTGGTCACCGGGATGCCCAGTCCCATGCTTTATGCAAACTAAATCAAAATAATTGCAAACAAAACTCCCCCTGGGCCTCTTGTTAGTTGGAGGCACTCGTTGTTTCGAGCAACCCATGGATTGATGCTTGTTGGTGGAAGGGGGAGTATAAACTTTACCATTCTGCTTGGGAACCACCTATAATGTGTGTAGCATGGAAGATATTTCCATCTCTTGGTTGTTATGTTGACAATGAAAGTATACCGCTCAAAATATTATTCACCTCTATTTCAAAACCGAGCTCTGGCACCTCTACAAATCCTTGCTTCCCTCTACGAAGGGCCTATCTATTTACTTTTATGTTGAGTCATCCTCCTCTAATTAAAAAGCACCAGCTGGAGAGCACCGTTGTCATTTGCATTCATTACTGTTAGTTTAGATTGAGTATGACTTGACTGGATCTCTTTTACCATGAATTACAATGTCTAGTCAGTCCTTGGTCTTTAAAGGTGCTCTGCATTTATGTTTTGCGGTCTCAGAAAGGGCTAGCGAGATACCACCTTGTTATATCATATTATGATTGTTTTGAGAAAGTGTTGTCATCCGAGATTTATTATTATTGCTTGCTAGTTGATTATGCTATTGATATGAGTGAACTTGAGACCTATGTGTTATTGTGAATGCGGTTAGTTATAATCTTTGCTGAAAACTTGAATGCTGGCTTTACATATTTACAACAACAAGAGCAAACAGAGTTCGTAAAAGTTTTTCTTTATCACTTTCAGTTTGTCAACTGAATTGCTTGAGGACAAGCAAAGGTTTAAGCTTTGGGGCTCTAGAGAGGGGAATCCGTCGACATCATCATCATCAACCATCCTCCATCACCAATTTCATGATGCTCACTGCCGTGCGTGAGTAATTTCATCATAGGCTTGCTGGACAGTGATGGGTTGGATGGGATCTATCATGTAATCGGGTTAGTTTTGTTAGGGTTTGATCCCTAGTGTCCACTATGTTCTGAGATTGATGTTCACTACAAAAAAAGACACATCCGTGACATTTTGGGCCGAACGAAAAAAATTCTGTCATACATATGACACTTCTATGACGATAATTGTGACAAAACCCGGTATCATCATAGATGTGGTGGGCTCCTACTTCTATGACAAAAAATCATGACAGAAAATGGGCTTTACGTCCTGGGCGGGCCGGAGACGCAGCTGCATGACATTCTTTGGGCCGTCCATGACGGAAAAAACCGTGGTAGAAGCGAGGGGGAGGAAAATTTCAGGGAGTTCCCGGTTACGGTGGGAGGTCGGGGGCCGAGCGATGCACGTTTCTCTCGTACACGTACGTGCGTGTGTGCGAGGCATTGGCTCTAACTGAACCCGAGCGAGGCGTTGGGCTCTAACTGAACCCGAGCGATTGCACTGCAGGCTACACGTTACTGAACTCGAGCGATCGATCGATGGTTGTTAACTGAACCCGATCGAGCGATTCCTTGGCTACTGCTGCTAACTATAGCCGATCGATGGGATGAACAGTGAGCGTTGCGGGGGGGTTTGGATGAACAGTGAGCGGTGGCGTTGCCTCTGGATGAATAGGACCCCGTGGTGTGGTGGAGGGCTGGATGAATAGTAGACGGTGGAGGGGTGCCCGTGGAGGGGTGGATGAACATGACCCCGTGGTGTGGAGGGCAGGATGAACAGTAGACGGTGGAGGGGTGCCCGTGGAGGGGTGGTTGAACAGGACCCCGTGGTGTGGAGGGCTGGATGAACAGTAGACGGTGGAGGGGTGGTTGAACAGTAGCCGGTGGAGTAGGCGCGGTGGAGGCTGGATGAACAGGAGCCTGTGGAGGCTGGAGGAGGTCGACGGTGGATGAACAGTAGCTCGTGGAGGCTGGAGGGGGTCGACGGTGGAGATGAACAGTATCCCGTGGAGTCCCGTTTTGCGGTACGCCACACCCCTCCTGATGAACAGGACCCCCGTTTCGACCGTAGCGCTCCAATACAAGTCTGTTTCCTCCGTTTTGCGGTATGCCACACCCCTCCCGATCAGCAGGACCCCCGTTCCGACCGTAGGAGGTCCGTTTCCTCCGTTTTGCGGTACGCCACACCCCTCCCGATCAACATGACCCCCGTTTCGACCGTAGGAGGTCTGCTTCCTCCGTTTTGCGGTACGCCACACCCCTCCCGATCAACAGGACCCCTGTTTCGACCGTAGGAGGTCCGTTTCCTCCGTTGTGCGGTACGCCAGGCCTCGTTTCCATCGCCTCTTCTGTCCAAGCCCTCCCGATGAACACGACCATGCATTCCGTTCCGACCCATGAACACGACGACGACGCTGTTTCTCCGTTCCGACCCAGCCATGTACACGAGCCCTCGATGTACGTATGCGCGAGTAGGCGTTCGAGACCCCGCCCGTATGTACACATACGTGGTCGTATTTTCTTTCTTGCACCCTGGCCGCTGTACGTACGTGTACATGCTACGTGCGCGCCTCTACTACGACACGTGTGCGCCTCTACATCGACCAATATGTACGTACACGTTCGCGACCAGAATGACAACGCTACGTTCGCTTCGACCAGGTGGGTCCTGACTGTTAGGCACTTCCTTGCCTGCGAAGATGTAGCTGGTGGGTCCCCGCAGTCAAGGGGCGAATCATTTTTTTTTGCCCGGACGCACTTCCTTGCGTGCGAAGATGTAGCTGGTGGGTCCTAGCAGTCGGGGGGGTGGTGGGTCCCAGCAGTCAGGGGGCGAATCGTTTTGGTTTTCTTTTTTTTTGCCCGAACGCACTTCCTTGTGTGCGAAGATGTAGCTGGTGGGTCCCAGCAGTCAGGGGGGGGAATCGTTTTTTTTGCCCGGACGCACTTCCTTGCGTGCGAAGGTGTAACTGGTGGGTCCCAGCAGTCAGGGGGGAAACGTTTTTCACAAAATACGGTGGCCCGTCCGGTGGGTCCCTGCTGTCAGGTGGAGGAATCATTATTTTCCGCGTAATAAGGAGGCACTTCCTTGCTACCGCCGTGGACCCAGCTGTCAGCCTCTCCACGTACAGTCCACGTCCGATGGAAGTCGTTCCTTGACCACGTTGACCACGCCGCGCCGAGAGCACCAAGGCGGTGGATGACGGCGAGGCCTAGGAAGGGGACGACGCAGAGCCGGTGAAGACGCGGTAGTGGATGCCCACGCGGAGAGGAGTATGAGGGTTCACTCGTTCGGCTGCGGTGCGAGGCTGCCGTCGCCGCAGGGCTTGGCCAGCGGTGGGAATAGTAAGGGGCGGTGAGGCCTCCGCGGCAGCACAGCCGGCCACGGGATGCAGGAGCAGGCGGCACAACCGGCGCTGCTTTGGGCGGCTAGAGCAGGAAGACCAGAGGTTGAAGAAGCACTACGGCTGTTGGATGGACATCGTACGGTCACTGCAGTTAGAATCGTTTATATTGACTAAGTTGACAAAGCCCTTGGTACGTCAACTTAGTAGGCCCACGGGTCAGCTTCCGAAACGGTGCGCCCCAGATGTCAGGGGGAGGAATCATTTTTTGGGTGGGTGAAGCTAGAGTATCCGAGATTGGAGAAGAAGCACGCCATCCGTTGGATGGACATCCAACGGCCACTGCTGCTAGAACCGTGTGTTGACTATAAGTTGACAAAGCCTTGCATACGCGTCAACTCTGTTTTTTTAGGGGACGTGTCAACTTAGTAAGGCGAGAAGCGTGTGGCAGAGAACTTATAGCCCATTTGAGATTTGTAAGAATGTGTAGCCCATTTTTGAATTCTAATGGAATTTACTACAGCCCATTTACAGTTTGTTAAAAGTACAGCCCATTTCAAACAACCGTTCAAAACAGAATTCAATAAAATTTCCCACATTTTGATGGGATCTGAAATATTTTTATCCCGAAATTTCTAGTCAGATTAAATAAATTTATATTACGTAAAAATCCAACGAAACATTGCACTCGCAACAATTAATGAAATTAAAATTTTCAATATCCAAAAATAATATTTTATAAAGTAATCACGTGTTTGATGCATTTTTTATAGTTACTGCCCAGTTTTTATAATTACATCCCATTTATTATTTCTTAAAGCCCATTTTCTTGTTAAGCCTAATGCATCCCTCCTAGGAAAGATTTGCAGCCCATCGGGGTGGAGAATAACAACTTGACCTTGCCTGGGTATTCCTAAAAAAAGTATAGCTGGGCTAGCCATTTTCAGCTTGAAAAAAATTAATATCTGGGCTGGATGTCTGGCCTGGGCTAGACGGGCCACAGCCCGCCCAGTTAATACCTGCAGCGATGTTTTCGTTGTTGTTCAGAGGAGAAAAATTAATATCTGGGTTAAACATCGAAAAACTCTGCAGTGCTCACACCTCAAAAACACAAATACTGCTCGAGCTGCTTGGTCCCAGCTGTTGGCCGCTTCTTGTCCAATTCTCTCATTTATTGACTACTACATAGGTTGACAATGGTGTGGGACCGTGATGTCAGGAAACCAGGGGGAAGCAAAATAAATTACTCCAGCGAGCGCCTCCACCTCTGCCTCGTTGTCTCCCGTGGAAACCCTTTTCCTCCCTTTTTTTGCTCGGGCAACGACCAATGCATGCAGCATGTCCATGCGGTTATTAGGCAAGAAATAAAAGTGCTTTGCATGCTATGAATTACGATGGCCTGCATGGGTAGCTAATAAGGCATCCTCTTAACTGCTGTGATTAAATGTTGTGTTTAGAAGAGAGAAATATTCTTCTTTTCCACCAATCTGCTTGCACCTAGGTCGTGATGCACCTTCTAATACGACTTATTCACCTAGACGGAGGGAGTATAGTTTTATACATATATATATATAATAAGGAGGCACTTGCGTACGTGAGGCTATGGACCTGGTGGGTCCCCATTGTCATCCTCTCCAAGTAAAGTCATCTCCTCGCCCGTGCGCGCTTTCCGCCTGAAACAGTCAGCGCCGCCCGCCCCGCTTCCTGGTGCAGGCGATTGCTCCGCCTTCAAACGACACAAGTGTCGTCCGTCCGTCCATCTGCTGCCCACATTAATGATACGCGGTTGCCGAGGCGGCTACTCCGGCGCCACACATCCGTCCCTCCGCCCGCCCACATTGCTATATAAACTGCTACGCCGGCCATAGTCGCAGTCATCCGCATCCGTTCCCTTTCTCTTGTCCACACCACTACTGCCCACCATGGCTTCCTCGCGCTCCAGTGCTCTTCGGGATGGGCGGACGACGGACCACAAGGAGATGGCAGCCATTGCTACCGACCGGCTGGCCGGCAAGTAGCCGGAGGACGACGACGTCCCAATGGAGAATATGGTAGTCGACGATCCGGCGCCAACCCCCTCCTCCGTGCCATCCTCGCCGGTGCATTGCACCATGACCATCGCGAGGCCCGTGCCCAATATATGAACAGTGTGAGGCAGATGCGTCAGGAGCAGTTCCGGGAGGCACAGGCCGACGCCGCCTACAACCACCATCTCCTCCAGGAGCACCTGCAGGCGGAGGAGCAGATCGCCGTGGAGCGGGCAGAGCAGGAGGCGATGCTCGACTCGTACCGCTCCACCCGCAAGGGTCGCCTCGAGCGCTGGCGGTACCGCATGCGGGTGGCGGAGGCTGCAGCCGCCTACAAAGAGGCTAGCAAAGAGGGCGAGGAAGCGGGCGAGGCGCTGTTTGGCGAGACCGAGGACGAGGCAGAGGACAATGCCGGCTCCGACGAGTCCCCGCTCCACTGGCGTCGACGAGGCCCTGCTCCGCCGAGGCCCCGCGGCGCCAACAACGAGGCAGAGGACACCGCCGGCTCTGCCGAGGCCCCGCCCTGCCAACAACGAGGCAGAGAACATCGCCGACTCAGTCGAGGCCCCACCCTGTCGGCAACGCGGGGGAGGATTTCCACCACTCCGCTGAGGCGCCGCCCGCCAGCAACGAGACAGAGGACATCGCCGGCTCCGTCGAGGCCCCGCCCCGCTGCCAACGAGGCCGCGCCACACAGAAAACAAGGAAGAGTAGAACACGGTAGGTCACCGCCGCTCGGGTCCAAGTAAGGCCACCGCTGCTACCCTCCTGTTGAAGCCAAGCTAGGCGGGTTGACCATTGACGGTCGATTAGCTTCTTGGCGGTGACATGGAGTCGGGGAGTTCTGCTGGAGAATAACGCTGCTTCTACTTAACTGCTGGTGCAGTTGGCTGACTGACACGTGGGCCCAACAGGCCACATGTCAGTTACGCAACTGCACATGCAGTTAAGTCACTAAAGCTTCTGTTCGGCTCAGCGGGACACAGGTGGGTAGCTTCGGTTAATTAATTATACCTCCTTCGTCACCAAGCTTCCTCCTTCGTGGATCTCATTGGCACTCTTGATGTGGAAGAAAAGGCGAGAGCAAAGGACACACATGCTTGAGGAATTGAGGGAGGATCTAGTGCTAATATGGTACAGAAGAACTTCCAGCCCCACAAGTTCAAGAACAAGGGCAAGTTTGATGGTAAAGCAAAGTTTGATGGGAAGAACAAGGCTGTGCAACACATGAACTTCAAGAAGAAGAATGACAAGAAGAAAGGTGTTTGTCATGTGGTGATCCTGATCATTGGGCTCCTAGTTTCCCTAATCGCTATGACAAGCTAGGCCGGTTAATTAATTATACATCCAGCGCACCCCTTTATAGTTGAAATGTAATGAAATCCGGCATGTTTATATGAAATCCGACCATGTATGAATGAATTTATTTCGATTAGTTCGAATTCATGTATCACTGGCATTGGATGAACATGCAAAACAATACGTACTAGCATTATTCCCAGGGTGATCACCTCATTTGCAGCAGTTTCACATGTACTCCCTCCGGTCCTTTCTAGTCTGCATACAAGTTTTGTCTGCAGTCAAAGTATCTCTACTTTGACCAATCTTATACAAAAAAGTATGCACTTACACAATGTGCGAAGTAAAAAGGAACAAAAGGAGTACAAAGAGTTTGAGCAGCTTTTTAGCGTTTCTGTACATTGCAATCAAACACACAGGCCTGGCAATCCATAGAGAACATTCAAAACAATCGATGATTATGCATCTCAGGGACTCACATGTCAGAGGCAATATTTACTTCATAACTAAAGAATAAAGAAAAAATTGATCGACGCTGCTGACAGCAAAGGGCGTCCCATTCGAAAATATCAAACGCATGTCTTGCTAAAATCAATGAGCAAAATTTGACAAGGTTGTCCCATTCCAAAATATCAAATGCCTGCAATTGTGGAATGGACAGGGTTTGCCATCAGTTCGGACATTGACATGGCACCTCGTGCTAAATAAACCAGCTGTTCTTTTTGTGCAGTTCCACCAAAATCAACCAAATTCACGCATAGCTTGTATGATTTCGCCCTTATATGTTGCAACGCCTTGAACTTATCGGCATCTCCTTTCTTGTGGTGGAAATGAATGATTCGATGTATTCATGAACATTTTGTGCAGTTCCCATTGAAATCAAGCTGAGCACCCCTGTTTGTACAAATACAAAAAAGTGATTAGTATAGAGCAAACTATACTATGAATTGACAGTTTCAACAAGCACATACATGGTCCATGTAGAGCACACTTTTAGAAAAATGGAACTCACCAGAAAGAATCCTAGAACAACAGCAAAAAAATGGAGATTTTGTCAGTCCTTCTGAGCTGAAGTTAGTTTGGTCTTGTGGGGAGTAATGTAACCATCCTTCAACTGCCCCTTCTGATGATCAGATAGACAGGGCTTCTTCATCCTGGCATAATCGGAACTAGTCACTTCACGTACTCCATATTCTTCTTCAGAGGAAGATGATCCTGTTGTGCAACGACAAGAGGACTACTAAATGCTAGCATCACTGTTTGCTCGAAAAAAAGGAAAGGAAAATTTTAAAACAACACAGATGAAGCACTTCTCAAGGACAATACCACTTTTTCATGACAGTATCTAAACAGTAGCACAACACCAATAGAGATGACAAAGCTCAATCATATGGATTAAATCAGTGGGCGAGTACCAACCTTTGTCAGGAGGCTTATTGTGTAGAGCATATAGATGAAGCATCTACGGTCGTGGCCAAGCTTACTATATACTCCTCGATTAGTTTAATGTTCCCAACATCTTCTTGTGCAGTTCCACTAAAATATATGGTATCTTCAAAGAAGATCCCTGTTTGCACAAGTAGAGATAATTACATATTACATTAAGAGTGGCATCAAATCAGTGGCAAAACAATTGCTCGTTCCAGCCATAGCAATAAATTAAGATGCAAAACTATATCATTACTTGTGCCATCACAGCTCCAGTGCTTCATTACAGCACCGGGAGTTGATTTTTGTTTTTCTTCCCCTTGTTCTTCCCCTTCATCACTTGGTTTAATAACAAACAAGCTTCACCTTCAATGTAAGATTTGGCATGTCAATTAGGGAGCACAAGTATAGTACTAAACTTAATTTTCTGATGAAAGTGGCAAAATACAGGCCAACAATTGTGAAATATCCTTATCTTACCTCAATGGGATATTACGGTGCACATACAGATTGGAAGTCTTGTCTCCATTTGTGCAGTTCACTAAAATCAAGCAACATTATCGTACAAGTAGCACAACATATGAATGCACACTGCAGAATCATGTGAAGGAAGGCTAGTACTGACCTCTCATCATGCGGAATTCAAACAACTCACAAGAAGAAGATCTGAACCAAATTCGCCTTAGCGGATAGGAAGTAAGATCTCCTCTTGTGCAGTTCCACTAAGATCAAGCAATCAAGCAACGTTGTCGGTGTGACATTTTGGTTGAACTGCACAAAACACTCTTAAAATAAAAGTGTTTTGTGCAGTGCAACAAAAGGTCACAATGGCAACGAGGTGAAGCAGATAACCCTGTTTACACAGAGGTGCAAAGGAAACAATTAGTGGTCAATAACGGTGGATGACACAGAAGCCAACAAAAAGAAGCATCTACCTTATCTAAATGGGAAAGAAAGCAAGAAAGTAGCATTTCTCAAACGGTGGCATTGATTAATATTAACATAGAGATTATATTAACAATAAAATTCGTTAAACATGTAATTTGCTTTTAACTATGGCATTGCATCAATTTTGCAGCGGCATTATTAGAGGGTGTTTGTTTACAGGGACATTTTGGTGTAGGGACTAAAAAAACTCCGTGTCAGTCCATGTTGGTCCCAGTTTTGTTATCAGACGCCTTTCCCTATGTGAGCGCAGCAAATCTAGTCCTGCTCAAACTCTACAGCCTTGTCCCTTCCTTTCCTTTTTGAACTAGTACTTTCGCCCCTTCCTTTCCTTTTTGAACCACGTCCTAGATTTATGCGATACAACTTTCCCCACTACTTTCCCCCATTCCTTTCCTCTTTGAACCACGTCCTAGATTAATGCTATACAACTTTCCCCCTTCATTTCCTCTTTGAACCACGTCCGAGGTTCATGCTATATACAACTTTTCCCACTCCTTTCCTCTTTGAACCGCATCCTAGATTCATGGTATACATGCAGCTAGAGCAATGCATGTGGAGTAAGTAAATTATACATTAAGGTTCTTGCGGCGTGGTTCGGCGGGCGACGGGACGGCGGCGAAGAAGAAGGGGTCGGAGGCCCTCCCGCGCCGCCGCTGGGTGGAAAGTGAACAGCTGCGCCGGTAGTCCCTCGCCGACGGCGACAGCGTTAAGCCTCCTTCCCTTCCCGGCGGACGGATCCTGCCGGCTCTTTGATCAGTAGTGAGGGGAGAGAGAGAGGCCAACGAAGTCTTGTTTAGATCTGGAGAGGGCGAGAGAGTGTGAAGAGAGCAACTACAAGCGCTGAGGCTCCAGCGTGTATATATATACTGGAGAGAGAGTGTGAAGCGTGCAAACCCTAGAAAACATTTTGACCAGTCAAAGAATCCTCCTGGCACAAATTATGCTCAAGTGTAGTTATCGAACCCGAGACCTCAAGTTTGATGAGTGAACAGGCTAACCAGCTACACAACCCTCCCGTTATGTTCAATGAGAGGGAAATAACCTTTTATACATTCCTGAATCCTTATTATAACATGCACACAAATTTTGGGCACTTGTATTCGACTTAAGTCAGTGTGCCACCGTATCTCGTATACTTACTACTCCCTCCGTCTAGGTGTAATAAGTCATGTTAGAAGGTGCAACGGGACCAAGGTGCATGCGTGTGTGTGTGTGCGTGTGTGTTTAACACCATGTGTGTGTTAGGAGAGCGACAGATCGACCTACTCCTATAGAGAGATGTTGTGTAGTGTACGATTTTAGCCGCGAGAGTCGGTGCATCCTCACGTTTCCGGGCGTGTCCGGTAGGGACATGCGGACAGCTGCCACGGCCGCTCCTGACCAGCCTGGCCCACCCAAAGCCCCTCCATCGCCCGCGCGCGGTTCCCGCCCGAAACGGTCAGCACCGCTCCAAAGAATCGGTGCCGCATTCATGCCCGGGCAGAGCGGACGCGACCTCTCACTGGCGCAAGAGTGATGGTTGCTTCATTCGTCCAACTTATTGCTGGGTCTATGTGATTTGACGGCTCATTGGTCTTTATTACTGAGGTCGTAAGACTGCTGGATGTCCCACGCTTTCGGCGAAAGGAGGTATACCTACTAGATTACAATTTTCTCCATTCTTACAGCGGAGGCGTGCAAGAGCAGTGAAAACACACAGGCTCAGTGATCTGCATGTGGTTCATGGTGAAATCTCTACAAAGACTTATATTTAGGAACGGAGGAAGTACTAGTATAGTACGTACTGTAATTTATCAGCGAGATAAATTTGTACAATGCTATGAAGCTTCCAGCTTCTGTTACATGTATCTTGCGTCCAAGGTTGCCCGTTGCAACATTTCATCAAATACAAAGGAGACTAACATGCATGCTATTGCATCTCAATGATTGACAAATCATAGCAAATATGTACTCCCTCCGTTCCAAAATAAGTTTCTCAACTTTGTGCAAACTTTGGTACAAAGTTGTACTACTACTAAAGTTGACACTTATTTTGGAACAGAGGCAGCTAAATAAAAAATGATCCATGCAGTCCCTAGCCCTTGAACCGTGAACCCTGACCAGGCTTCAATTTGCTGGCAACGTTCGAGCTTCCTAATAAATGAAGTTTGCAACCTTTTGACCATCGGATCATTTTGTGCAGTTTCACCAAAATCGAGATGAGCATCCCTGTGGCAAAGAAATTGAACAAGCGTGATTAGAATAAGATTACTGGGACTAGTTGATGAGACATAAACTCATCACAAATACAGTATGTAGAAGCCAGTAGAGGTATGTGCGGGGCAAAGAAGTAGATAAATATCCACAGGGAGTGATGTGGGCAGCTGGAGCAGTGGTGCAAGCCGGCTGTAAAGGGAGTTGTACCTGAGGGACGTAGCTCAACCTTGAGGAGGGCGGCAGGAGGCAGCAACTGCCCACGTCGCGGCAGTGAGCAAGGGACGAAGGCAACCTCACTGGCTTTGTGAGAGAGAACGGCGGGGACCCCTGATTGGGACGTGCCGACAGTGGTTTTTCGCCGTCGGCAACGGCCACCGCATCTACACTAAGCATCCACCCCTTCCCCAAGCAGACGTGATCCACCGGGATGTTAGAGATGTGGCCACAGTCGTTTTGTGCGAGAGAGTGTGAAGAGAGCAACCCCAGCAAGCAACCGTGTAGGCTGGCCCGTCCTGACTATGTATATAGTGGAGCGGTTTCCTTTTCTCTCCATATGAACCTATCATATTGCGTACGTGCCACTGAAGAAAAAAACTATATTTATAAATGACGCGGCACCTACTACTCGTTCTCCTATAACCTTGCGCTTGGCATCTCCAAGATATTAACCTTGCGATTGGCTCTTTGCCTCTTCGGGAAGTCGAGCAACAATGGTAGTGTAGTATATATCGTTCTGGCTATATGAGACCGAATGACTTGATGCACGTCCACCACATGGGCGAGGGTCGAGGGGCGAGGGAGAGTGCTACATACGGAGCAAAATGAGTGAATCTACACTCTAAAATACGTCTATATACATCAGTGTTTGGAGTATGTACTAGTAGTTCGTATTGAAATCTATTAAAGGACATATATATTCCAAACAATATGATAGTATAATCTCTATAACCAAGGTAGTAGGGACGAGGAGTAAACGGAGGGAGTAGTAAAATTTTCTCCTTGGGCTGCGAGCCACCGCGCGCGTGGGCGAGGGAGCGGGCATAAGGCGTGGTAAGCAAGCTTCACCTCATCCTGCGAGCCACCGTGCCCGTGGGCGGGGGAGACGGCGTACTAAGCAAGCTTCTCCTCGTTTTGCGAGTTGACGGGACACATCAAAAGTACTCCAGTGTATAGAGCCTTGCCTATAAGGTAGGCCCCACATGGTTTGCCTCTTTTTTTAACATAACACGTCAAGTCACAATTTGTTTGTTCACCCGTGGTAGACGATCCTCCCTCCACCAAGTGGACAACCAGTACACGTGCCAAATTACCACGTGGGCTGCCTTTTTCGTACAGAAATGAGCTCCACCGTGTACCCGCGCGGGTGTGGTTGGGAAAGAGATGGGAGTACGTGCACCGTGCATGCACCTCTTCTCTTCGTGCACGTCCCCCACCTACGTGGGGTGTGTGTGAGATACAAACCGCATTGGGGGGTTTTTTTTTTTTGGGGGGGGGGGGGGGGTGGGGGGTTGATTTTGTGAATTATTTGTGGGAATATGTGTCGATGACATCTCAAACAAAGTTTTGCATGCAATGTGTGTGAAATGGAGGCCTATCCATATCATACATAGAGGGTCGGGCAATCCACGAGAAGAGAGGGAGGGGTCATAGCTATCGATAGAGTCAAAGAGAGGATCAAGTGGGTGGGTGCGAGATCGATGAAGAGAGCCATCGAAATTGTTTGTGTGTACAAGTCAAAGATATAGGGCGACTAGCCTACCGGAACGTTAAAGGGCACACGTCAAGTTTGTGTGTGGCAGGGAGACATGACTAGAGCGCTCGATGTATCGGTGTGTGTGTGGGGAGGGGGTGGTGGGAGGGGTAGGCAGAGGCCTAACTATAGAGGTAGAACGACTCATATATGTGTTGAGAAGGAGAGACCCAACTATGTCTTGAGGGAGATAGGTCGACATCCATACATAACTGAAGGACGGGAAATATGATGGGACAGAGAGAGAGGAGGGAGAGAGGGAGGGAGAGGGAGGGAGAGGGGTAGAGTGTTGGATGGGTGATGGAGTTGCTTCTCAAAGATGGTGGGAGAGGCCTACTAGACAAACTGAGGGTGGAACTGCAATGTTATCAATAAGAGTGGGGATGGGTTTCTGTGTGTGCCTGTGCGTGATAGATCTGTCGGGATGCATCCATGGATGATGAAGGGGAACCATGTGTTTGGTAAGCAAACCTAACTAGATCGATAGATCAATTGTTGTTTGTCGGAGGAAGGGAGAGACACAACTAATGAGGTAGATCGATTGACGTGTGGGTAAAAATGAGTTATAAGGACCTAGCTAGCTATATGTATAGCGAGAGATCCGTCGGTATACGTCCATTTGTTAGAGGCAAATAAGGCCCAGCGAGACGGATAGACAGAGGCCCAACTACTAGCTAGATAGGGGGAGGAGTGTGCGGTTGTGAGAGCGATGAAAAGAGGGGCGAGAGTTTACACGTGTGTCTGACCGTATGAGAGACACGAGGCAAGGACACATAAAGGAGGAGATTGAAGGTGTGTTTGTATGTTTTAGGCAGGCACTGCTGGAGAGGTTTATCGATCGGTGTGTGTCGGAAAGGAGTTGTGGAGACTCTGGGAGAACGACCTAAAGAAAAAATGAATGTGCCAGGTGGATAGAATGCCGAGGGAGGGGGAGGGCGAGGAGGGCATGTGCATGCACGAGAGAAAGTTAGTGGTAGCTACAAAGGTTAGAGGATTGTGTGGGTGTAAGAGACTAACAAAGATCATAATTTGATATGAAAGCGGATTCATATATTTGAATAGGAGATCATAGTGTTTTAAACATTGCATGCATGAATATAGCGGTGATACACGTGTTGTGCACATGTTATACCATAATGTGATAATGCATGGCGTTTGCAACTCACAGCTAAATGCCGAACAATCTAAACCATACTATACATCAAACAATCTCACGTTTTATTTGAATTTGTGATAATGTGTGGCGTTCGCAGCTTACAACTAAATATCAAACAATCTAAACAATACTATATATCGAACATTCTCACATTTTATTTGAATTTGTGGTAATGTGTGGTGTTTGCAACTCACATCTAAATACTTGTAGGCGTAGGGGGCGGGGCACCATACATAATGTGATAAACACATTATACATATGAGACATGGTTTAGATTATGAAGATCTAGCTAGAGCTAGAAATTTAATGTGATTTGAAATCAAAATAAAGTGGATTCAAAAAATCTAGTTGGAGTTCATATAGGAGTACACATAGTTCATATATAACTCGAGACTAATCATGTGGTGTGCTGTGAAGATAATACACAAACGATGGTTTAACTTGACAATAATGATGATTGTAGATCTTATTAAAACAGAGAAACGAATTCAAATGCTTTGACTTCACAACAATCATTACTATAGATCTTATTCAAATAGAGAAACGAATTCAAATTTAGTTCATATTGAAGCGGTAGTATATACGTTTGGAATGCACTAAAACGTTCATTTGAGTAGTAGGTTGCATGCATTATACATGTAGCGAAATATTTTAATTGAACATAACATGAATTCAAAGTTTTGAATGACATTTGTAGGGCGCATTGATTTGGGACAGTACACGTTAAGCTTGTCCAGAAATTTCAACCCGCGCCTTGTTAGCCCAAAATATTTAAGATATATCTTTGTCTTGTTGTGCTCCGACAACTCCCTCCATCTCAACCCGCGCCTTGCTATTCCGAAATTACAACGCGCGCGAAAACTCCCACCTCCTGTGAAATCCAGACACGCGAAATGCCCGTGGTACCCCTGAACCGAAAGAACCGCCTCAAATCGGTGGGGGTACTTCTTACCCCACATTTTGGACAAGCGCGTCTCTAAGCCATGGTTCCCCACTGCCATCCCATCCGCCCACCCATTCGTACACCGAGGCCGCGAAAACCTGCGACGAAACCCCACACCCTGCTCCGTCCGCCACCCAGCCGGAGCCTCTTCCCTGATGACGTCGTCCACAGCAACACCTCGACGTCCCTCATCCACCGTACCGGATGAGGATCCATCGTCGATCTCATCGTCCCGCCGGTTCAGCCACCCCGTCCTCCACCTCCAAGGAGCTGCCTCGACGTTCCCCTCGTCTTTCGTGCCACCTCCATTCCCACACCGCCGTCTTCACCTGCACCACCGGAAGAGCATCATCATCATCACCGTTTCCTCGGATGAAGCTGCGGCCTAATCGGCGCCACCAAAGAGGTTGTACACTAATCGCCACATTTTCTTCTTGATTCGATCTCACGGTGCTGCCGGCGCTCGGTCCCAAGCCGACATGGCGCGGCTCCATCCACGGCGGCGTCGCCGGCCACTTCCTCCACGGCGTCGCTCCCTCGGCGGTGACGTCCACATCAGTAGGACCTGCTGCTGCTTTAGCTCTCGCTTGCGCTGCTGCTCTGCTCTTGCTCTCGGTCCCCTGCCTGGTCTGCTCTTGCTATTGCTCTTGCTCGCGCTGCTTCTCTCGCTCTTGCTCTTGCTTGCGATGCTGCTCCGATTTAGCTACACTTCAGTCGACTGAATCGACTTTTGGGTCAGTCGATTTTCAGGTGGTGGGGTGCTCGCCGGGGTGAAGGAAGAACCAGCCGCAGCGGGGAGGGGGGCTCACCGGAGAGATACCCCACTATCTATCTTAGGGTTCAGGATGGGGGTGGTGGTCGCCGGCGGTGGCGGGGCGGTGGCGTGAGGATCATCGGAGAAAAAGATCGGCATGGGGTGGCCTAGAGGGATGGCCGGGGCGGCGGCGGACCGGCGGTGGGGAGTGTTTTCGGGGCGGGCGGGGCGGCGCACCGCCGGCCGCGGGCGGCGGGGGGCTGTTGTTTGGCCGGCTCAGGGGGGGGGGGGTTGAACATGAACCACATGCCCTTGATTTCGTATCCAACGGCTGCAAAATCGACTGACTAGAGATGAAAAAGTCAGTCAACCGACGTGTAGCCTCACCTTGCTAGTGCGTTCAGTTTCGATAGTTAAGTTCAGTTTCGACTGTTAAGTTTAGTTTCGACAGTTAAGTTCAGTTTCGACAGTTAAGTTCAGAGATGAGCGGCTGATGTATTTTACATCTAGCACTTTGTGGTTATGTATTTTACGTCATGTATTGGAGATGCTATTAGAATTCCACTCGGGTTAACGTTGTTCGTTGTCTCTCTTGTCCTGCTTCAGCCTCGGCGTCGTACAACTCACCGGAGCTGCTCCAACGACGAAACCCTCCATCACAGCGGAGCAGTACCTCGGGCTCCATCTCCAGACGCCTAAGATCTTCTTCCCCTCCTCCAACAGCCAAGTCAGCCGGAGCATCCTCACCGGCCAACCCAATCACGCTGAGATCGACATGGCTTCGCCAAAGAGGTTCTACACTTGTTGCATCTCTTTTTACTCTACATGTTATATATATTGTCCACTGAGCACACGGATTTGTTCCTTTAGTGTCTCCTTGAAAGAAAAAACATAGGAATTTTAATTTTCACTTGTCCTCCTTTTCAAATTCCTATTCATGAAGCACAAGACTAAGAGATAGTAGCATAATAGCATTATAACCGTACATTTTCTTGTGGTTTGACTTAATGTCACCATGCTTCTTTGCATCCTGTGATCTTCCAATTGTTGTGAATCAAACACCCAGATTGGCAGAAATCCTGTGTTTTTAAATTCTCTGTTTTGCACGTGCATTCCTATCCTATTCCTGTCTATTTCCTATCCCTGCATTGTTGGAATCCTCCAATTCAAATGAGCCCTTACATAATTACTTCTCTTACAGATAGTTGTCAAAGAAAACCTTGCGTGGTTTGTCCCGCTCCTGCTGCGCCGTCGTCCACCCCAGCTCAGCTGCTCCAACGACAGAAGGGTCCAGCACAGCAGGGATCCGGCCTCCAGACTGTCTTTCGCCGCCTCAGATCTTCTTCCCCACCGCTGGCAGCCATGAAAACTGCACTACCATCATCAACCGAGAAGATGACCTCGAGGACTACACGGGTACGCAAGAGAGGTCTCACTCTTTCGTGTCTGCTTACGTTATGCATCGCTTAATATTACATGCTACTTTATCGTCCTGTTCACCGATTAGACTCTGAGTCAGCTCCAAACTAATGGTCAAACTTGAGTTTTTAAATGGTTGTGGGGTACATATCGGGGCCGCTATCAATAGTATCTATCTACTATCTGGTTAATCTCCGGTGTCTACTATGAGTTTCATGTTGGGTGGGAAACAAATAGTAAAGAAGCCATTATATGTATTTTTTAACTGAAGCCATTATCTGCCTGCTATTATTGGTTTTGGGTCTATCCACAGGTTGCTACCATCACTCTGGATTTCTGCATGCACTCCTTACATAATCTCACTATGTTTTATTCCTATGCATGACAGTTATTGTAAACAATGGAACTGAACATGTAGAGCAAAAGAGACGAGCCTTGCGTGGCAATAAAATTTCATGCAGACGTCGCTCCATGGTAGGCGCAAAGGCATCCCCCCTCCACGAATTTCGGATTGTAATCAAGAGGAAGATATCTGTTCTGAGGGGGATTCAGAAGGAGAAGACAACTCCTATTTACCCCCTAAGGTCTTCGCTCTAACTTGGCATGCTGATGTTGGTTATATCATGCATATGGTGTCTTGCATTGCTTACTTTATACATCAAATATGTCATCTGCTTATTTTAGACATCCTTTGTGCGAATGCCATCTGTTTAGTTTATTCATCGTTTATGTGAATTATGCAACGCCATCTTGTTTAGCCAGGCATCATATATGTGAATTTTGCAATGCCATCCTACTTAGCCAGTCATCTTATATGTAAATTATATCATGCCATCCTATTTTTGGTTACATATTACATTTGTCAAAAATGTTATTACATTCAACTGCTCTTCGTGTGCATCAGCCATTTGAGATGGTGATGGCAAATTTTGGAGTGAAAACAAGGTCTTCAGAGCAGACTATGCTATCTGACGAAGCGCATATCTCGCTGGTTACGGATAGCTCCTCAGAGGAGGATTCAGAGACAGATGACCAGTCCTATCCCCCCCCCGAGGTGTATGCTCTAACTTGGCAGGGTTATGTTGCTCATATCGTGTGTATGGTGTCTCGCATTGCTATGTCATTTGATTAGTTTAGACATGTTTGTGTGAATGCCACATGTTCAGTGTCTAATTGCCATATATGTGAATTATGCATTGCCATCTTGTTGCAAGACATTATATATGTGAATTATACAATGCTATCTTGCTGGAAAGGCATTATATATGTGAATTATGCAATGCCATGTTGTTTAGCCAATCATCATGTATGTGAATTATATCATGCTATCATTTTTTTGTATTACGTGTTCCATTTGTCGACAACGTTTGTATATTCAACTACTCTTCCTGTGCATCAGCCATTTGAAGCGGTGATGGATGTATCTGGAGTGAAAACAAGGTATTCAGAGCAGACAATGCTACCTGCTGAAGCAGACATCTTGCTGGTTACAGAGAGCTCCTCAGAGGAGGATTCAGAGACTGATGACCAGTCCTATTTTCCCCCTGAGGTCTATGCTCAAACTTGGCAGGGTTATATTACCCATGTCATGCATGTTGTCTTGCATTGCTTAGTTTTTACATCATATATGGATTGCCATCTGCTTACTTGCTTACTATATAAATCATATATTTGAATTATATCATGCCATCATGTTTACATAGTACATACACATCATCTATCTGAATTATGGCATGGCAATCCATTTAATAAAGACATCATATAGTTATATCATCTCATCATGTTTAGTGTTTACAGTCATCATATTTTGAATTATGGCATTCTATCCATGAATGTATGTGAATTATGGCATGCCAACCTATTTAATAAACACATTATATAGTTATGTCATGTCATCATGTTTACATAGTCTCATATTTTGAACTATGTCTTTCCATTTTTTTTTAGTTAGCCATCATAATGTGAAATTGTGTCATGCTATCCTGTTTAGTTAGCCATCATATATGTGAAATTGTGTCATGCTATCCTGTTTGGTTAGACAACATAAATATGAATTATTTCATGCCCTCTTTTATTCCCCACTATCCATTGCACCTGTCTATCATACAATGTTTATACTTTCAATTACTTTTCTTGTTTATCAGCCATTTGAATTGGAGAGCGTGATGGCAGTATCTAAGGGAGTAACAACACGGTCTTCAGAAAAGATAGTGCTACCAGTTGATGCAGATAGAACCACGGTTGTACTTAACCAAGGACCAGATCCACCGCACATAACCCAGACTCTTGCAGATTGTACCCCTACCCAGTTGGACAGAGAACCAGCTACACCCCTTCTAACCCCAACCCCGGCAGATAGTAACCCAGTTCCAGTTGACACAGCACCGTCTCCACCACAGAGCACCCAAACACGAGCAGTTAGTAAGGGAACTGCAGTGCCCAAAGCACGAGGACCACCATTCCGAATCCCAACTCAACGTTTAGAGGAGAAGAAGATTTGTTCTCAGGTCAGGTTCTGTAGCTATGGTTCATACTCCTTTGCTCTTGCATGACTGTATTTACTCATACCAACTATTTTCAAATTTGAAGGATGGAATTGAAACTCCAATGGCGCAACAGGTATGTTTTAAACTTGTTTCTTTAACTGGTTTGCTGTTGTAACCTGCTCTATGTTGATCTCAGTTTCAATTGAATAAACAGTTATGTTCTCATGTCATGCACATTACAAGTGTTGCTATTGCTCTATAGTTACCCACACTTATATTCTATCTATTCTGCTTTGTCTTGAACAAATATTATTTAAACTGTGTCTCTATCTTGATTTGGCAACAAAAACTAGAATGATATAGACCATAAAGTGACCATGGTACATAGATATATGTTTGTTTCATGCTGTTAACCTGTCCACTTTACTACTGAACTCATTTACCAAAATGAGTTTCATATACAACATGGTAAACATGTGATGTGTCTGCTTGTTTCTCTTTTAGATTGCGGACAAAATATTGGAGAACAGTACCGCGTTATCCAATGGTAAAGGAAGTAATGCAGATAAGGTTCAAGATAGTGAGACATCCCTGTTGGTCTCCAAGAAAGCTAATAAAAACTATCTTGACGATAGTGAGGGAACCCAAAAGTCTTGTCTTGATGTAGTGTTCGAGTTACTGGCCACTACTGCTGGCACAAGCTCTTCGAACTCGCTGCCTGAATCAGTTTGTCTTCTTGAGTCTCAACTTCAAGTTGAAAGACATCGATCAAATGTGCTACGACAGGAAGCTGAAGGACTGAGGAAGTCCAATTCAGATGCATATTTTCTGGTGCAACAGCAAGCGCTGGAGGATTTAAGCGCCAAACAAGAGAAAGTTAATAAGCTTGCTAAGCATCTTGCCAGCACTATGGGTACCCAGGATATTATTTCTTGAGATCTTCTGAAGTGGTTTCAGTTCTGGATTTGTTTTGCTGCGGTGTTTATTTGCGCTGGTCGCCAACTTTGACAACCAGTGTATATGATATGTTGCTTTGTTCCCAATATTTGCACTGGTGGCGAACTTTGATGCCCAGTGGATGTAATATGTGTAATAGCCGTGATAGCCTAGCGTTAGTTGCTTGTGTATTTATTTCCTTGTTGTCTTGTTTATTTGTTTGCTTGTAGTCATTGCAGTTCTTTTTCCACGGTTAGCTAGTGGCTGCAATAACCTATTTTTTAAAACTAGGCCACAATAACCATGGGCTAATATTTACTGTAGTGACACTGGGCCTCCTACTGGCCGTAGAAACAGTGGGCCTTCTACGGGCCGTAGAAACAATGGACCTTCTACGAGCCGTAGAAATAATGGGCCTTCTACGGGCCGTATTATCAATGGGCCTTACACGGGCTGTATAATTGATTGTCCAAACATGGGCCAAACAGACCGCATTATGGCCATAAACGGGCTAGAGTTGGAATCGTCCGTTCATGGGCCGACCATAACGGGCCATCGTTAATAGGCCGTATTTGATGACGCTATGAAATCGGCCCAACGTATTAACGGACCACAAACGGGCCGACTGTAACCACGGGCTGAATTTGGCCCACAAGCAGAAAATGACAGTAACGGGCCGTAAGTAAACGAATGCTGGAAATGAGCCCAAGAATAAATGGGCTCTGAGAAGGCCGAAAGATAACATGGGCTGGAAACAGCCCAACGGAATAACGGGCCGTTAATGGGTATAAAGTGATACACTATTCATTACGGGCCAGTTTCACCACGGGCCGTTAATGGGTGTAAAGTGATACACTGTTCATTACGGGCTAGTTTCACCACGTGTCGTTAGTAGGCAAGAGTTACATAGGGCCTCATATGGGCCGAAAGACTTCATGGGCCATACATGGGCCAGAAGTGAAAACGGGCTGGAATCATATTGGATGGCCCAGATGACGCTACTGGGCCTAATTCAGATAGGGCGTAACGGGCCTTGGGTTAGCGGGCTGTAAATGCACTATATTCGAACAGTCCGTCAACAGGCTTTCCATGGACCGGCCCGCCAGCTTTTGACCAAGTCAAACGGGCCGGCCTTTTCACAGAAATGGGCCTCTGTTGGGCCGTGCCACGTGTCGACGTATCATAGGCGCCTATCTAACCCACTGACGAGCTGACACGTGTTTCGTCCGGCCAATAAGAATTTTACACATGGAAATTTCCCATTGGTCGGGGCTGTTAACGGGTTATCGGATCCAAAACCCGACCCGATAGCTTAACGGCGTTCTGTTATGGTGGATGCCACGTGTCGGTCACCCTTGACGAAAGCACTTCTGTGACGCGCGATTTATCGTCATGGAAGTGGACACTTCCGTGATGATAATTTTGGTAATGTCATGGAACACTTCTACGACAACACATGTATGACTATCTTGATTCTGTCATAAATTTGTCATGGATGTACATGCATAACAAAAAAAGCGACCTACTGTGACAAACACGTATCATCACGGAAGTGTATTTTTTTGTAGTGGTTGCTATGACTTTGCTATGCTTAATGCTTGTCACTAGGGCCCGAGTGCCATGATTTCAGATCTGAACCTATTATGTTTTCATCAATATATGAGTGTTCTTGATCCTATCTTGCAAGTCTATAGTCACCCATTATGTGTTATGATCCATTAACCCCGAAGTGACAATAATCGGGATACTTACCGGTGATGACCGTAGTTTGAGGAGTTCATGTATTCACTATGTGTTAATGCTTTGTTCCGATTCTCTATTAAAAGGAGGCCTTAATATCCCATAGTTTTCGTAAGGACCCTGCTGCCACGGGAGGGTAGGACAAAAGATGTCATCCAAGTTCTTTTCCATAAGAACGTATGACTATATTCGGAATACATGCCTACATTATATCAATGAACTGGAGCTAGTTCTGTGTCACCCTAGATTATGACTGTTACATGATGAACCGCATCTGGCATAATTCTCCATCACCTACCCATTGCCTACGAGCTTTCCATATATTGTTCTCCGCTTATTTACTTTTCCGTTGCTATTGCTATCATCACTACAAAATACCAAAAACATTACTTTTACTATTGTTACCTTTTGTTACCGTTATCACTACTATCATATTACTTTGCTACTAAACACTTTGCTGCAAATATTAAGTTTCCAGGTGTGGTTGAATTGACAACTCAGCTGCTAATACTTGAGAATATTCTTTGGCTCCCCTTGTGTCGAATCAATAAATTTGGGTTGAATACTCTACCCTCAAAAACTGTTGCGATCCCCTATACTTGTGGGTTATCAAACCCCAGCCACGCGGATCACGTGTGTGCACCGTAGGATGGGCCACGATCGAACGGCAATCCACATCCTCACACCACACCCGTGCACCTGTAGCTGGATTGGATCTATATGCGCTAAATGCCTAGAAAATGCACATAATCCCCTAAATATGGTAAATGAGCCCGGAACAATGCCAAATTTGAACACGATGATTTGCAGGGTGTATGTTCATCGTAAAAAAAACTCCAGGGCAAAGAACAAAGAAAATTTGAATTCCCCTTCAATCTTAGGGATTTCCCTCTCGAAAGCATGTAACTTCCTCGGTGATGGTTCGATTTATGAAGGGCGTGCATGACGACATAAGCCAAACCTGCTCAAATTTTTACCAGGGCATGGTGAGGTCATACCATGGCACCATGCGAGACGTCATGTTTTTTAAGCATTTATTTCATTTTTCTATAGTTGAAAACCCAAGAAACAAACATTTGTGGTTGACTATTGCCACACATTTCATCGAAATATCTGTCCATTCCTTGTAAAAGGCATGAGAATTTACTAAATGGCACGAGCATGGTTTTCTAGGCCGTTCTTGTGGACCCTTTCATGCACAATTGTTTGAACTTGAATTATGCGCATTAATGCCTAGGAAATGCACATAATCCCCTAAATATGACAAATGAATCCGGAAAAGTGCCAAATTTGAACACGGTGATTTGCAGGTTGTATATTCATCATAGAAAAAAAACTCGTGGACAAAGGACAAAGGAAATTTGGACCCCCTTCAATCTTGGTGATTTCCCCCTCGAAACCATGAAACTTCCTCGGTGATGGTTCAATTTATGAAAGGCGCGCATCACGACATAAGGAAAACATTCTCCAGATTTTACCAGGGCATGATGAGGCCATACCATGGCACCACGCCAGGCGTCATGTTTTCCAACCATGTGTTTCATTTTTTGTATAGTTGTTAACCGAGTAAACGACGCGTTTATGGTTGACTATTGCCACACATTTCCTTGAAATATCTGCCCATTCCTTGTAAAAGGCATGAGAATGTACTAAATAACACGAGCATGGTTTTTGAGACCGTTCTTGTGCACCTTTTCATGCTCCGATTGTTTGAATTTGAATTATGCCCATTAATGTCTAGAAAATGCACATAATCCCCTAAATATGGTAAATGAGCCCAGGAAAATTTCAAATTTGAACACATTGCATTTGAGGCGGTATGTTGATCGTTGGAAAAAACTGAATGACAAACTAGGACAGAAATTTGGATTCCCCTTCAATCTTGGGGATTTCCCTCTCGAAAGCATGGAACTTCCTCGGTGATGGTTCGGTTTATGAAGGGCGTGCATGACGACATAAGCCAAACCTTCTCAATTTTTTACCAGGGCATGGTGAGGTCATACCATGGCACCATGCCAGGCGTCATGTTTTTTAAGCATTTATTTCATTTTTCCATAGTTGAAAACCCAACAAACAAACATTTGTGGTTGACGATTGCCACATATTTCATCGAAATATCTGTCCATTATTCCTTGTAAAAGGCATGAAAATTTACTAAATGGCATGAGCATGGTTTTCTAGGCCGTTCTTGTGGACCCTTTCATGCATGATTGTTTGAACTTGAATTATGCGCATTAATTCCTAGGAAATGCACATAATCCCCTAAATATGGCAAATGAACCCGAAAAAGTGCCAAATTTGAACACGGTGATTTGCAGGTTGTATGTTCATCATAGAAAAAACTTGTGGACAAAGGACAAAGAAAATTTGGATCCCCCTTCAATCTTGGTGATTTCCCCCTCGAAACCATGAAACTTCCTTGGTGATGGTTCATCTTATGAAAGGCGTGCATGATGACATTTTTACCAGGGCACGGTGAGGTCATACCATGGCACCACACTAGGCATCATTGAGCGAGTCCTGGACTAAGGGGTCCTCGGGCGTCCAGCCTGTTGGACATGGGACGGACTGATGGGCTACGAAGATACAAGACCGAAGACTCTCACCCATGTCTGGATGGGACTCTCCTTGGCGTGGATGGCAAGCTTGACGTTCGGATATAAAGATTTCTTTCTCTGTAACCGACTTTGTACAATCCTAGTCCCCTCCGGTGTCTATATAAACCGGAGGGTTTACTCCATAGGGACAATCATAATCACATAGGCTAGACTTCTAGGGTTTTAGACATTACGATCTCGTGGTAGATCAACTCTTGTAACCCCTATACTCATTGATATTAATCAAGCAGGACGTAGGGGTTTTACCTCCATCAAGAGGGCCCGAACCTGGGTAAACATCGTGTCCCCTGTCTCCTATTACCATCAACCTCAGACGCACAGTTCGGGACCCCCCTACCCGAGATCCGCCGGTTTTGACACCGACAGTCATGTTTTCCAAGCATGTATTTCATTTTTGTATAGTTGTTAACCCAGTAAACAATGCGTTTATGATTGACTATTGGCACACATTTCCTTGAAATGCCTGCCCATTCCTTGTAAAAGGCACGAGAATGTTCTAAATAGCACGAGCATGGTTTTCTAGACCGTTCTTGTGCACCTTTTCATGCACCGATTGTTCGAATTTGAATTATGTGCATAATTAATGCCTAGAAAATGCACATAATCCCCTAAATATGATAAATGAGTTCGGAAAAATGTCAAATTTGAACACGTTGCATTTGAGGCGGTATGTTGATCATTGGAAAAAAACGGAATGACAAACTAGGACGGAAATTTGGATTCCCCTTCAATCTTGGTGATTTCCCTCTCGAAAGCATTGAACTTCCTCGGTGATGGTTCGATTTATGAAGGGCGTGCATGAAAACATTAACCAAACCTTCTCCAGCTTTTAACCAAGGCACGGTGAGGCCATACCATGGCACCATGCCAGCCGTCATGTTTTTCAAGCACATATTTCATTGTCCTATAGTTGATAACCCAGTAAATGACGCATTTGTGGTTGACTATTGCCACGCATTGCATTGAAATCTCTGCCCATTCCTTGTAAAAGGCTTGAGAAATTACTAAATACCACAAGTATGGTTTTTCCAGACCGTTCTTGTGCACCCTTTCATGCACCGATTGTTTGAATTTGAATTACGTGCATTAATGCGTACAAAATGCACATAATCACCTAAATAGGGTAAATGAACCCAAAAAAGTGTCAAATTTGAACACGGTGATTAGCAGGGTTTATGTTCATCATAGAAAAAAAAACTCATGGATGAAGGACAAAGGAAATTTGGATTCCCATTCAATCTCGGTGATTTACTATCGCATACAATTCATCTCCGTCGCCTCTGCGAACCGTGTGTGTTCAATCACACATGCAAAAGGAAAAAGAAAATCCTCACCCACTTCGTCCCACTCACTCGCCGTGGACTCCTCGGCAACTCTGCACCCTAAACTCGACGGCGGTTGGCGGTGGGCGTAGGTCACGCTCCAAACGGCACCAAATTTCGCCCCTACCGCTTTCCGCTGCCTATCTACACCGACATTCTAGACTCTGGTCGACTAGGGTTTTCTGCGGGATTAGGCTAGGGATTTTTCTCATGGAGAAGGTAATCAACTTAATTAGCAAAATATTCACTCATCTCTTATTGCAGTCCGCCCATCGCTGTTAATCAACCGGTGGAAATTGCCGTGGAATCATTTTTGTTCTAGCTGGTTCGTGGGTGTTCATTCATGTGTCCATAGTGCGAGCACAAATCGGGCAACTGTGGTTGTGGCCATTCGGAAATGAAGTTCTATCTCACCATTCCGGATGACTTCAGGGAGCGCTCGGTATGTTCAATCTCAACCTACCACGGTCGGCATGGCCTAAATTTGTGAACATATACCGTCTGTTGCTACATGATCTATATATTTGCATCAAATCTTTGTTACATTATCTATTTTTGTACTTTGCTTTCATATATATATATATATGGATTTTTTCTATCAGTTACTCCCATATTTGCATCTTGCTCTGTTATTTCAATATATCTAATTAACGATCTTAATTTTCATTTCAAGCAGTACATCCCTTGCTTTGCAAGAACAGAAGTAGAAGAAAATCTTGGGCTTTACTTTGCTAATGACTCCCAGGATGTCATATTGACAACGCAGCATGGATTTAGAATGACGATTAGCGTAAAACTTGATAAAGATGGTCACTCCTATTTTAATGCGGACCTTTGGAGAAAAATGTTTAAGTGTTATGAACTGAAAGCTGGCAATAAAATTCTAGTGCGTGCACCACAGCCTGGTCTAATTAACATGGATGTTTACTTCCCCAATGTCATCAGCCGATCAAAGTCTGATCGAGGTTAGTGTCCTTTCAACTTTCTCCATGCTGTCATATTACTATTTAAGCAACCAATTTATCACTATTTAAGCAACCAAATGTGATATCATATTCTGACTCCGTTCCTAGGCAGTAACAAATTATATTTACCAATTTATGCGCACTATATATTCTTCTGCCATGTTTTGAATAAATAATACCTTTCCACCTTTTAAGCAGGATGTATAGTGAACTATCTATATGTTACTAAGCGTACCAAATTTCACTGGAAGGACTTGAAGCATGTCATAAACTTTGTTGATAATCTGACAGAGATAGCACAGCGTATGAACGCTGGATTTTGGATGGGATTAATTAGACCTATGGTGCACACACTGAACAAGACCAATTGTGTGCACGCTGGTAAAAAATCTTATTTTAATGTTGATGCTCATAAACTATATATATATTCAACGATATGTTACAATTATTTTTTATTCTTCATGTCAACAGAAATTTCCCCCTATAGCAGCTCCTGGATCGATTTTCCGGTGTGGTCGAATTACACTTGTGCCTGCTAATAACGCCAAAGTGATTGCAAGGTACTGCATTTCCCGCAGAAATGGAACCATTCAAATTAACAAGTTCTCGCTTCTCGTGGCAATGCATCCATATTGGAAAATTGGAGATACTGTTCTACTCATGCTCTACCAAGGTACAGGAGGGCTCTTCCTTTTCATTGATGAGATGCTGAGTCACCGTGATCAAGCTGCTTCCAGTGGATAGTTGTGGTTGTTGGCCATCGGCCTCTTAAAATGTGCTAGCTGTTACTATATATGTTAAGTATGTAGATATGGACCATATGGTTGTTGGCCCTTAGCCTCTTAAAATGTGATAGTTGTTAGTATGTTAAGTATGTAGATATGGACCATATGGTTGTCAAAACTGTGTTACGAAGATCCTCCTTTTGTCGAATAGTGTAACCACTATATATATGTTACTCAAATGTTGTTACCAAAGTTCATAAATTTTCATGGAAAGTATTAGTACCGTACACAGTTCATTGACTTTAAGCGTGTGCCCGATGTCCAGAAGGCATTTGCATATTAACTGTCCATATTGCAAATTCACACACATGTTAACATAAGGAAACGTATGTGTAACATACTAATCATCGCACACGAGTACTCACAGACGCATCGTGTGCGATACTCTGCCACCGCAAGCAACTAGTTTGCATTTTTCAAAGTTTTTTGTACACACAGAATCGCACACGAAGTAACTGCATTGACCATTTGTGTTGTAATTTCTCATCGCAAACAGTTCACCCGAGTCGGCTGTTTGCCACGTATCACACACATCTTGTTTACACGTCTCATTTGTGTTCGTTTAGCTCATCGCAAATAGTTCATCCATGTGAACTGTATGCCGCATATCACACACATCTTGTTAAGTTCAACCGTTTCTATTGTGTTCCCTAATCGAAAACAGTTCGTCTGAGTTAACCGTTGCCGTTTATCGCACGCACATTGATATGGATGCCCGTTTCTATTGTTCTACCTCATCGCAAACAGTTCGAATGGATTAACCGTGTGTCCTGCATCGCACATTCAACTAAAATCTAAACCGTGTTTGATGGCTACGCCATCGCAAACATTTTGCACCTTTTTGACGGGTTTTTTACACCAACGTTTGCGATTATTGCATCGCACACAGTTTCGGCAAAGGGTCTCTGATCATAGTGTCGTGTTAGTAGTATCCTGCAGTAGTGTATGCTCCAAAAGCGCTCTACCACTTTCTCATATCCACATATGCCCCAAAGCAAAAGTCAAACTCGGCCCCACCGATTTGATCTATCCGGTGCCACCGAGTTCATTTGACATAGCCATAGCCAGAAACACTAATTAGTTCGGTGTCACCGATAGGGATCTCGGTCTCACCGAGATGGGATTGCAAACTCTTTGTTTTCCTTCATAGCGTTTTGGTCTAACCGTGATGAGTGATTGGTTCCATCGAGTTCGCAATGCAAACTCTCTATTTCCTTTTCATAACGTTTCAGTCTCACCGAAATGAGCGATCGGTCCCACCGAGTTTGCCTGACCAACTCTCTGTTTACCTGTTACAGAAATCGGTCTCACTGAGTTCATGTGATCGGTCTCACCGAGATTATGTTATGCCCTAATCCTAATGAAATCAGTCCCATAGAGTCGACATGTCGGTCCCACCGAGAAGCCTAATGTTCACATTTTGAACTAAATCGGTCTAACTGAGTTTCACTATTTGGTCCCAGCGAGTTTGGTAAATTGTGTGTAATGGTTAGATTTTGTGTGGAGGCTATATATACCCCTCCACCCATCCTCCAGTTGTGGAGAGAGCCATCAGAATGTGCCTACACTTCCAACATTCATTTTCTGAGAGAGAACCACCTACTCATGTGTTGAGACCAAGATATTCCAATCCAACCACAAGAATCTTGATCTCTAGCCTTCCCCAAGTTGCTTTCCACTCAAATCATCTTCCACCATATCCAAATCTATGTGAGAGAGAGTTGAGTGTTGGGGAGACTATCATTTGAAGCACAAGAGTAAGGAGTTCATCATCAACACACCATCTATTACCTTTTGGACAGTGGTGTCTCCTAGATTGGTTAGGTGTCACTTGGGAGCCTCCGTCAAGATTGTGGAGTTGAACCAAGGAGTTTGTAAGGGCAAGGAGATCGCCTACTTCGTGAAGATCTACCCAAGTGAGGCAAGTCCTTCATGGGCGATGGCCATGGTGGGATAGACAAGGTTGCTTCTTCATGGACCCTTCGTGGGTGGAGCCCTCCGTGGACTCGCACAGCCGTTACCCTTTATGGGTTGTGTTGGGGAACGTAGTAATTTCAAAAATTTCCTACGCACACGCAGGATCATGGTGATGCATAGCAACGAGAGGGGAGAGTGTCGTCCACGTACCCTCGTAGACCGTTAAGTGGAAGCATTATGACAACGCGTTTGATGTAGTCGTTCGTCTTCACGATCGACCGATCCTCAGTACCGAACGTACAGCACCTCCGCGTTCAGCACACGTTCAGCTCGGTGACGTCCCGCGAGCTCACGATCTAGTAGAGCTCGGGGAAGAGTTTCGTCAGCACGACGGCGTGGTGACGATGTTGATGAAGCTACTACAATAGGGCTTCGCCTAAACACCGCTACAGTATGACCGAGGTGGATTATGGTGGAGGGGGGCACCGCACACGGCTGGAGGGATCTCAATGATCAACTTGTGTCTAGAGGTGCCCCCCTGCCCCTGTATATAAAGGAGCAAGGGGGAGAGGCGGCCGGCCAGGAGGAGGCGCGCCAGGAGGAGTCCTACTCCCACCGGGAGTAGGACTCCCTCCTTTCCTAGTTGGATTAGGAGAAGGCGGGAGGAGGAGGGAGAGAGGAAGGAAAGGAGGGCGCCGCCCCCCCTCCTTGTCCAATTCGGACTAGAGGGAGAGGGGCGTGCGGCCTGCCTTGGCAGCCCCTCCTCTCTTCCACTAAGGCCCATCTTGGCCCATTAAACCCCCCGGGGGGGTTCCGGTAACCCCCAGTACTCCGGTAAAATCCCGATTTCACCAGGAACACTTCCGATATCCAAATATAGGCCTCCAATATATAGATCTTTATGTCTCGACCATTTCGAGACTCCTCGTCATGTCCGTGATCACATCCGGGACTCCGAACTACCTTCGGTACATCAAAACATATAAACTCATAAAATCGATCGTCACAGAACTTTAAGCGTGCGGACCCTACGAGTTCGAGAACTATGTAGACATGACCGAGACACGTCTCCAGTCAATAGCCAATAGCGGAACCTGGATTCTCATATTGGTTCCTACATATTCTACGAAGATCTTTATCGGTCAAACCGCACAACACTATACGTTGTTCTCTTTGTCATCGGTATGTTACTTGCCCAAGATTTGATCGTCGGTATCCCAATACCTAGTTCAATCTCGTTACCGGTGAGTCTCTTTACTCGTTCTGTAATACATCATCCCGTAACTAACTCATTAGTTATCATGCTTGCAAGGCTTATAGTGATGTGTATTACCAAGAGGGCCCAGAGATACCTCTCCGACGATCGGAGTGACAAATCCTAATCTTGATCTATGCCAACTCAACAAGTACCATCGGAGACACCTGTAGAGCACCTTTATAATCACCCAGTTACGTTGTGACGTTTAGTAGCACACAAAGTGTTTCTCCGGTATTCGGGAGTTGCATAATCTCATAGTCATAAGAACATGTATAATTCATGAAGAAAGCAATAGCAGTAAACAAACGATCAAGTGCTAAGCTAACGGAATGGGTCAAGTCAATCACATCATTCTCCTAATGATGTGATCTCATTGATCAAATAACAACTCATGTATATGGTTAGGAAACTTAACCATCTTTGATCAATGAGCTAGTCAAGTAGAGGCATACTAGTGACACTATGTTTGTCTATGTATTCACACATGTATTATGTTTCCGGTTAATACAGTTCTAGCATGAATAATAAACATTTATCATGAAATAAGGAAATAAATAATAACTTTATTATTGCCTCTAGGGCATATTTCCTTCAGTCTCCCACTTGCACTAGAGTCAATAATCTAGATTACACAGTAATGATTTTAACACCCATGGAGCCTTGGTGCTGGTCATGTTTTGCTCATGGAAGAGGCTTAGTCAATGGGTCTGCAATATTCAGATCCGTATGTATCTTGCAAATCTCTATGTCTCCCACCTGGACTTGATCCCGGATGGAGTTGAAGCGTCTCTTGATGTGCTTGGTTCTCTTGTGAAATCTGGATTCCTTTGCCAAGGCAATTGCACCAGTATTGTCACAAAAGATTTTCATTGGACCCGACGCACTAGGTATGACACCTAGATCGGATCTGAACTCCTTCATCCAGACTCCTTCATTCGCTGCTTCCGAAGCAGCAATGTACTCCGCTTCACATGTAGATCCCGCCACGACACTCTGTTTAGAACTGCTCCAATTGACAGCTCCATCGTTTAATATAGACACGTATCCGGTTTGCGATTTGGAATCGCCCGGATCAGTGTCAAAGCTTGCATCAATGTAACCATCTACGATGAGCTCTTTGTCACCTCCATAAACGAGAAACATATCCTTGGTCCTTTTCAGGTACTTTAGGATGTTCTTGACCGCTGTCGAGTGATCCACTCCTGGATTACTTTGGTACCTCCCTACTAGGCTAATAGCAAGGCACACATCAGGTCTGGTACACAACATTGCATACATGATAGAGCCTATGGCTGAAGCATAGGGAACACTTTTCATTTTCTCTCTATCTTCTACAGTGGTCGAACATTGAGTCTTACTCAACTTCACACCTTGTAACATAGGCAAGAACCCTTTCTTAGCTTGATCCATTTTGAACTTCTTCAAAACTTTATCAAGGTATGTGCTCTGTGAAAGTCCAATTAAGCGTCTTGATCTATCTCTATAGATCTTGATGCCCAATATATAAGCAGCTTCACCGAGGTCTTTCATTGAAAAACTCTTATTCAAGTATCCTTTTATGCTATCCAGAAATTCTAGATCATTTCCAATCAGCAATATGCCATCCACATATAATATTAGAAATGCTACAGAGCTCCCACTCACTTTCTTGTAAATACAGGCTTCTCCAAAAGTCTGTATAAAACCATATGCTTTGATCACACTATCAAAACGTTTATTCCAACTCCGAGAGGCTTGCATCAGTCCATAAATGGATCGCTGGAGCTTGCACACTTTGTTAGCTCCCTTTGGATCGATAAAACCTTCAGGTTGCATCATAAACAACTCTTCTTCCAGAAATCCATTCAGGAACGCAGTCTTTACATCCACTTGCCAAATTTCATAATCATAAAACGCGGCGATTGCTAACATGATTCAGACAGACTTAAGCATCGCTACTGGTGAGAAGGTCTCATCATAGTCAACTCCTTGAACTTGTCGAAAACCTTTCGCAATAAGTCGAGCTTTGTAGATAGTAACATTACCGTCAGCGTCTGTCTTCTTCTTGAAGATCCATTTATTCTCGATGGCTTGCCGATCATCGGGCAAGTCAACCAAAGTCCACACTTTGTTCTCATACATGGATCCCATCTCAGATTTCATGGCTTCAAGCCATTTTGCGGAATCTGGGCTCATCATCGCTTCCTCATAGTTTGTAGGTTCGTCATGGTCAAGTAACATGACCTCCAGAACTGGATTACCGTACCACTCTGGTGCAGATCTTGCTCTGGTTGACCTACGAGGTTCGGTAGTAACTTGATCTCAAGTTTCATGATCATCATCATTAGCTTCCTCACTAATTGGTGTAGATGTCACAGGAACCGTTTTCTGTGGTGAACTACTTTCCAATAAGGGAGTAGGTACAGTTACCTCATCAAGTTCTACTTTCATCCCACTCACTTCTTTTGAGAGAAACTCCTTCTCTAGAAAGGATCCATTCTCAGCAACGAATATCTTGCCTTCGGATCTGTGATAGAAGGTGTACCCAATAGTTTCCTTTTGGTATCCTATGAAGACACATTTCTCCGATTTGGGTTCGACCTTATCAGGTTGAAGCTTTTTCACATAACCATCGCAGCCCCAAACTTTAAGAAATGACAACTTTGGTTTCTTGCCAAACCATAGTTCATAAGGTGTCGTCTCAACGGATTTTGATGGTGCACTATTTAATGTGAATGCAGCCGTCTCTAAAGCATAACCCCAAAACGATAGCGGTAAATCAGTAAGAGACATCATAGATCGCACCATATCTAGTAAAGTATGATTACGATGTTCGGACACACCATTACGCTGTGGTGTTCCGGGTGGCGTGAGTTGCGAAACTATTCCGCATTGTTTCAAATGTAGGCCAAACTCGTAACTCAAATATTCTCCTCCATGATCAGATCGCAGAAACTTTATCTTCTTGTTATGATGATTTCCACTTCACTCTGAAATTCTTTGAAGTTTTCAAATGTTTCAGACTTATGTTTCATTAAGTAGATATACCCATATCTACTCAAATCATCTGTGAAGGTGAGAAAATAACGATACCCGCCGCGAGCCTCAATATTCATCGGACCACATACATCAGTATGTATGATTTCCAACAAATCTGTTGCTCGCTCCATAGTTCCGGAGAACGGTGTTTTAGTCATCTTGCCCATAAGGCATGATTCGCAAGTACCAAGTGAGGGAGTCCTGGATTAGGGGGTCTCCGGACAGCCGGACTATCTCCATTGGCCGGACTGTTAGACTATGAAGATACAAGATTGAAGACTTCGTCTTGTGTCCGGATAGGACTCTACTTGGCGTGGAAGGCAAGCTAGGCAATACGGATATGGATATCTCCTCCTTTGTAACCGACCTTGTGTAACCCTAACCCTCTCCAGTGTCTATATAAACCGAAGGGTTTTAGTCCGTAGGACAACAACCACAACATACAATCATACCATAGGCTAGCTTCTAGGGTTTAGCCTCTCTGATCTCGTGGTAGATCTACTCTTGTACTAACCATATCATCAATATTAATCAAGCAGGACGTAGGGTTTTACCTCCATCAAGAGGGCCCGAACCTGGGTAAAACATCGTGTCCCCTGCCTCCTGTTACCATCCAGCCTAGACGCACAGTTTGGGACCCCCTACCCGAGATCCGCCGGTTTTGACACCGACACCAAGTGATTCCAAAAGTCCATAAGTATGGAGTTTCTTCATGCGTTTTATACCAATATGACCCAAACGACAGTGCCACAAATAAGTTGCACTATCATTATCAAGTCTGCATCTTTTGGCTTCAACATTATAAATATGTGTATCACTACTATCGAGATTTAACAATAATAGACCACTCTTTAAGTGTGCATGACCATAAAAGATATTACTCATATAAATAGAACAACCATTATTCTCTGATTTAAATGAATAACCATCTCACATCAAACAAGATCCAGATATAATGTTCATGCTTAATGCTGGCACCAAATAACAATTATTTAGGTCTAAAACTAATCCTGAAGGTAGATGTAGAGGTAGCGTGCCGACGGCGATCACATCGACTTTGGAACCATTTCCTACGCGCACCGTCACCTCGTCCTTGGCCAGTCTTCGCTTAATCCGTAGTCCCTATTTCGAGTTGCAAATATTAGCAACAGAACCAGTATCAAATACCCAGGTGCTACTGCGAGCTCTGGTGAGGTACACATTAATAACATGTATATCACATATACCTTTGTTCACCTTGCCATCCTTCTTATCCGCCAAATACTTGGGGCAGTTCCGCTTCCAGTGACCAGTCTGTTTGCAGTAGAAGCACTCAGTCTCAGGCTTAGGTCCAGACTTGGGTTTCTTCTCCTGAGCAGCAACTTGTTTGTCGTTCTTCTTGAAGTTCCCCTTCTTCTTATTCCCTTTGCCCTTTTTCTTGAAACTGGTGGTTTTATTGACCATCAACACTTGATGCTCCTTCTTGATTTCTACCTCCGCGACCTTTAGCATCGCGAAGAGCTCGGGAATAGTCTTATTCATCCCTTGCATATTATAGTTCATCACGAAGCTTTTGTAGCTTGGTGGCAATGATTGAAGAACTCTGTCAATGACACTATCAACAGGAAGATTAACTCCCAGTTGAGTCAAGTGATTACGATACCCAGACATTTTGAGTATATGCTCACTGACAGAACTATTCTCCTCCATCTTGCAGCTATAGAACTTATTGGAGACTTCATATCTCTCAATCCGGGCATTTGCTTTAAATATTAACTTCAACTCCTGGAACATCTCATATGCTCCATGACGTTCAAAACATCATTGAAGTCCCGGTTCTAAGCCGTAAAGCATGGCACACTGAACTATCGAGTAGTCATAAGCTTTACTCTGCCAAACGTTCTTAAAGTTGTCAGCAGCACCTGCAGCAGGCCTGGCACCCAGCAGTGCTTCCAGGACGTAATTCTTCTGTGCAGCAATGAGGATAATCCTCAAGTTACGGACCCAGTCCGTGTAATTGCTACCATCATCTTTCAACTTTGCTTTCTTAAGGAACGCACTAAAATTCAACGGAACAACAGCACGGGCCATCTATCTACAACAACATAGATAAGCAAAAATACTATCAGGTACTAAGTTCATGATAAATTCAAGTTCAATTAATCATATTACTTAAGAACTCCCACTTAGATAGACATCCCTCTAATCATCTAAGTGATCACGTGATCCATATCAACTAAACCATAACCGATCATCACGTGAAATGGAGTAGTTTTCAATGGTGAACATCACTATGTTGATCATATCTACTATATGATTCACGCTCGACCTTTCGGTCTCAGTGTTCCGAGGCCATATCTGCATATGCTAGGCTTGTCAAGTTTAACCCGAGTATTCTGCGTGTGCAAAACTGGCTTGCACCCGTTGTAGATGGACGTAGAGCTTATCACACCCGATCATCACGTGGTGTCTCGGCACGACGAACTTTGGCAACGGTGCATACTCAGGGAGAACACTTTTATCTTGAAATTTAGTGAGAGATCATCTTATAATGCTACCGTCAAACAAAGCAAAATAAGATGCATAAAGGATAAACATCACATGCAATCAATATAAGTGATATGATATGGCCATCATCATCTTGTGCTTTTGATCTCCATCTCCGAAGCACCGTCATGATAACCATCATCACCGGCGCGATACTTTGATCTCCATCGTAGCATCATTGTCGTCTCGCCAACTATTGCTTCTACGACTATCGCTACCGCTTAGTGATAAAGTAAAGCAATTACAGGGCGATTGCATTGCATACAATAAAGCGACAACCATATGGCTCCTGCCAGTTGCCGATAACTCCGTTAAAAAACATGATCATCTTATACAATAAATATAGCATCATGTCTTGACCATATCATGTCACATCACAACATGCCCTGCAAAAACAAGTTAGACGTCCTCTACTTTGTTGTTGCAAGTTTTACGTGGCTGCTATGGGCTGAGCAAGAACCGTTCTTACCTACGCATCAAAACCACAACGATAGTTCATCAAGTTGGTGTTGTTTTAACCTTCTCAAGGATCGGGTGTAGCCACACTCGGTTCAACTAAAGTGGGAGAAACTGACACCCGCCAGGCACCTGTGTGCAAAGCACGTCGGTAGAACCAGTCTCACATAAGCGTACGCGTAATGTCGGTCCGGGCCGCTTCATCCAACAATACCGCCAAACCAAAGTATGACATGTGATACGTCTCCGTCGTATCTATAATTTTTGATTGTTCCATGCCAATATTCTACAACTTTCATATACTTTTGGCAACTTTTTATACTACTTTTGGGACTAACATATTGATCCAGTGCCCAGTGCCAGTTCCTGTGTGTTGCATGTTTTTTATTTCGCAGAATATCCATATCAAACGGAGTCCAAACGGGATAAAAACTGATGGAGATTTTTTTGGAATATATATGATTTTGGGGAAGAAAAATCCACGCGAGACGGTGCCCGAGGTGGCCACGAGGCAGGGGGGCGCACTTGCCCCCCTGGGCGCGCCCCTGACCCTCGTGTGCCACCCGTAAGGCGGTTGATGCCCTTATTTCGCCGCAAGAAAGCTAATATCCGGATAGAGATCGTGTTAAAATTTCAGCCCAATCGGAGTTACGGATCTCCGGGAATATAAGAAACGGTGAAAGGGAAGAATCTGAGAACGCAGAACCAGAGAGACAGAGAGATAGATCCAATCTCGGAGGGGCTCTTGCCCCTCCCATGCCATGGAGGCCAAGGACCAGAGGGGAAACCCTTCTCCCATCTAGGGAGGAGGTCAAGGAAGAAGAAGACGAAGGGGCCCCCTCTCCCCTTCTCTTCCGGTGGCGCCGGAACGCTGCCGTGGCCATCATCATCATCACCACGATCTACACCAACACCTCTGCCATCTTCACCAACATCTCCATCACCTTCCCCCTCTATCTACAGCGGCCCACTCTCCCGCAACCCATTGCACCCTCTACTTGAACATGGTGCTTTATGCTTCATATTATTATACAATGATGTGTTACCATCCTATGATGTCTGAGTAGATTTTCGTTGTCCTATCAGTGGTTGATGAATTGCTATGATTGATTTAATTTTCTTGTGGTTATGTTGCTGTCCTTTGGTGCCCATCATATGATTGCGCGCGTGGATCACACCCTAGGGTTAGTTGTATGTTGATAGGACTATGTATTGGAGGGCAAGAGTGACATAAGCTTCAACCTAGCATAGAAATTGATGCATACGGGATTGAAGGGGGACCAATATACCTTAATGCTATGGTTGGGTTTTACCTTAATGAACATTAGTAGTTGCAGATGCTTGCTGATAGTTCCAAGCATAAGTGCGTAGAATTCCAAGTCAGGGATGACATGCTAGCAATGGCCTCTCCCACATAATACTTGCTATCGGTCTAGTAAAGTAGTCAATTTCTTAGGGGCAATTTCACAACTCCTACCACCACTTTTCCGCACTCGCTATATTTACTTTATTGTTTCTTTATCTAAACAGCCCCTACTTTTTATTTACGTAATCTTTATTATCTTGCAAACCTATCCAACAACACCTACAAAGTACTTCTAGTTTCATACTTGTTCTAGGTAAAGCGAACATCAAGCGTGCGTAGAGTTGTATCGGTGGTCGATAGAACTTAAGGGAATATTTGTTCTGCCTTTAGCTCCTCGTTGGGTTCGACACTCTTACTTATCGAAAACTGTTGCGATCCCCTATACTTGTGGGTTATCAAGACCTTTTTCTGGCGCTGTTGCCGGGGAGCAATAGCGTGGGGTGAATATTCTCGTGTGTGCTTGTTTGATTTATCACTAAGTACTTTTTATTTGTTGTTTTTAGTTGTTTTCTATCTTTAGTTATGGGTAGGGAACGCAAAATACCAAAAAAATATTAGTTGTACCTACTAAACCAATGGTTGAAGAACCACTCAAAATCTATCACACTGCTGAAGCTTATTACTTGGATCATCTTCGATCCCTATGTGCTCGTGCTGAAACCCCAACTAGCTTAGTTGAGGGCAAATCTTTAGATGAGCATGCTTGTTATGTGCGACACAGAATATCTGAAAAAGGGGAAATTTTACTGGGTCAAATTCATCGTTTGCAATGCTATGCTTGGAATTTATGCGAAATATATGATATTACTTGTTGTTCTAAAACCCCTAAGAAACACCTTCCCTATCAATGTGAGTTTAGTGATAATGGAATCGTATCTTTGTATGCTAAGGGTGTTTATAGTTACTATGATGTTCAACAAATTGAAGAATTTGTTGCTTTTAAGGGTGCTTATGAAATTGCTTCTTTGATTGAAACGTATGATGCTACTCTTTACAAATCTGAAAATTTTGACATACTTAAATATTGCTATGATAATTATGCTTCTAATGCCTACGTTGAACTATATATTGAGGACTACCCCGCTGTCCAAGAAGAGACTAATATTTTGCAGGAGTCTATGGAGGAAGAAATTGATGAAACTATGAGCTCATTGGATGAAAAAGATGAGGAGGAGAGCGAAGAACAAAAGGAGGAAGAGCGGATTAGCTACCCGTGCCCACCTTCTAATGAGAGTAACTCTTCAACTCATACATTGTTTAATTTCCCTTCGTGCTTACTGAAGGATGATTTCTATGATGACTATTATGATCCCTTTGATTCTCTTGAAATATCCCTTTTTGATGATGCTTGCTATGCTTGTGGCCAAGATGACAATATGAATTATGCTTATGGAGATGAAGTTGCTATAGTTCCTTATGTTAAACATGAAATTGTTGCTATTGCACCCACACATGATAGTCCTATTATCTTTTTGAATTCTCCCAACTACACTATATCGGAGAAGATTGCTCTTATTAAGGAATATATTGATGGGTTGCCTTTTACCGTTGCACATGATGATTTTGATGAATATAATATGCATGCGCTTGCTGCTCCTACTTGCAATTATTATGAGAGAGGAACTATATCTCCACCTCTCTATGTTTCCAATATGATAAAATTGCAGGAAACTGTTTATACTATGCATTGGCCTTTACTTTGTGTGCATGAATTGTTCTTTTATGACATGCCAATGCATAGGAAGAGAGTTAGACTTCATCATTACATGATATATGTTACCTTGTGCTCACCACTAAATTACAAATCATTGTTAATTAAAATTGGCTTTGATATACCTTGGGATCCGGGTGGATCCATTACTTGAGCACTATATGCCTAGCTTAATGGCTTTAAAGAAAGCGCTGCCAGGGAGACAACCCAGAAGTTTTAGAGAGTCATTTATTGTTGTAAATATGCCCTAGAGGCAATAATAAATTGATTATTATTATATTTCCTTGTTCATGATAATCGTTTATTATCCATGCTAGAATTGTATTGATAGGAAACTCAGATACATGTGTGGATACATAGACAACACCATGTCCCTAGTAAGCCTCTAGTTGACTAGCTCGTTGATCAATAGATGGTTACGGTTTCCTGACCATGGAAATTGGATGTCGTTGATAACGGGATCACATCATTAGGAGAATGATGTGATGGACAAGACCCAATCCTAAGCCTAGCACAAAGATCGTGTAGTTCGTTCGCTAAAGCTTTTCTAATGTCAAGTATCATTTCCTTAGACCATGAGATTGTGCAACTCCCGGATACCGTAGGAATGCTTTGGGTGTGCCAAACGTCACAACGTAACTGGGTGGCTATAAAGGTACACTACAAGTATCTCCGCAAGTGTCTGTTGGGTTGGCACGAATCGAGACTGGGATTTGTCACTCCGTGTGACGGAGAGGTATCTCAGGGCCCACTCGGTAGGACATCATCATAATGTGCACAATGTGATCAAGGAGTTGATCACGGGATGATGTGTTATGGAACGAGTAAAGAGACTTGCCGGTAACGAGATTGAACAAGGTATCGGGATACCGACGATCGAATCTCGGGCAAGTATCATACCGATAGACAAGGGAATTGCATACGGGATTGATTAAGTCCTTGACATCGTGGTTCATCCGATGAGATCATCATGGAACATGTGGGAGCCAACATGGGTATCCAGATCCCACTGTTGGTTATTGACCGGAGAACGCCTCGGTCATGTCTGCATGTCTCCCGAACCCGTAGGGTCTACACACTTAAGGTTCAATGACGCTAGGGTTATAAAGGAAGTTTGTATGTGGTTACCGAATGTTGTTCGGAGTCCCGGATGAGATCCCGGATGTCACGAGGAGTTCTGGAATGGTCCGGAGGTAAAGATTTATATATGGGAAGTCCTGTTTTGGTCACCGGGCAAGTTTCGGGGTCACCGGTATTGTACCGGGACCACCGGAAGGGTCCCGGGGGTCCACCGGGTGGGGCCACCTGCCCCGGGGGGCCACATGGGCTGTAGGGGTGTGCGCCTTGGCCTATATGGGCCAAGGGCACCACCCCCAAGAGGCCAATGCGCCAAGAGATAAGGAAAGGAAGAGTCCTAAAGGGGGAAGGCACCTCCGAGGTGCCTTGGGGAGGAGGGACTCCTCCCTGGCCGCACCCTTCCTTGGAGGAAGGGCCAAGGCTGCGCCCCCCCTCTCTCCCTTGCCCCTATATATATGTGGGGGGTGGGAGGGCAGCCATACCAATGTTCTCCTCCCCTTCTCCCAAGTACTTCTCCTCTCCCGTGGTGCTTGGCGAAGCCGCTTGGCGAAGCCCTGTTGGAATCCCGCTACTTCCACCACCACGCCGTCGTGCTGCTGGATCTCCATCAACCTCTCCTCCCCCTTGCTGGATCAAGAAGGAGGAGACGTCGCTGCTCCGTACGTGTGTTGAACGCGGAGGTGCCGTCCGTTCGGCGCTAGGATCATCGGTGATTTGGATCACGACGAGTACGACTCCATCAACCCCGTTCTCTTGAACGCTTCCTCTTGAACGCTTCCGCGCGCGATCTACAAGGGTATGTAGATCCACTCCTCCCTCGTTGCTAGATGACTCCATAGATAGATCTTGGTGACACGTAGGAAAATTTTGAATTTATGCTACGTTCCCCAACAGTGGCATCATGAGCTAGGTCTATTGCGTAGTTTCTATGCACGAGTAGAACACAAAGTAGTTGTGGGCGTTGATTTTGTTCAATATGCTTACCGTTACTAGTCCAATCTTGATTCGGCGGCATCGTGGGATGAAGCGGCCCGGACCGACCTTACATGTACTCTTACGTGAGACTGGTTCCACCGACTGACATGCACTAGTTGCATAAGGTGGCTAGCGGGTGCCTGTCTCTCCCACTTTAGTCGGATCGGATTCGATGAACAGGGTCCTTATGAAGGGTAAATAGCAATTGGCATATCACGTTGTGGTTTTGCGTAGGTAAGAAACGTTCTTGCTAGAAACCCATAGCAGCCACGTAAAACATGCAAACAACAATTAGAGGACGTCTAACTTGTTTTTGCAGGGTATGCTATGTGATGTGATATGGCCAAGAAGAATGTGATGAATGATATGTGATGTATGAGATTGATCATGTTCTTGTAATAGGAATCACGACTTGCATGTCGATGAGTATGACAACCGGCAGGAGCCATAGGAGTTGTCTTAATTTATTTATGACCTGCGTGTCAACATAAACGTCATGTAATTACTTTACTTTATTGCTAACCGTTAGCTGTAGAAGTAGAAGTAATAGTTGGCGAGACAACTTCATGAAGACACGATGATGGAGATCATGATGATGGAGATCATGGTGTCATGCCGGTGACGATGATGATCATGGAGCCCTGAAGATGGAGATCAAGAGGAGCAAAGTGATGATGGCCATATCATGTCACTATTTGATTGCATGTGATGTTTATCATGTTTATGCATCTTGTTTACTTAGAACGACAGTAGTAAATAAGATGATCCCTCATAATAATTTCAAGAAAGTGTTCCCCCTAACTGTGCACCGTTGCGACAGTTCGTTGTTTTGAAGCACCACGTGATGATCGGGTGTTAGATTCTAACGTTCACATACAACGGGTGTAAGACAGATTTACACACGCAAAACACTTAGGTTGACTTGACGAGCCTAGCATGTGTACAGACATGGCCTCGGAACACAGAAGACCGAAAGGTCGAGCATGAGTCGTATGGTAGATACGATCAACATGAAGATGTTCACCGATGTTGACTAGTCCGTCTCACGTGATGATCGGACACGGCCTAGTTGACTTGGATCATGTAATCACTTAGATGACTAGAGGGATGTCTATCTGAGTGGGAGTTCATAAGATGAACTTAATTATCCTGAACATAGTCAAAAGATCTTTGCAAATTATGTCGTAGCTCGTGCTTCAGTTCTACTGTTTAGATATGTTCCTAGAGAAAATTTAGTTGAAAGTTGATAGTAGCAATTATGCGGACTAGGTCCGTAAACCGAGGATTGTCCTCATTGCTTCATAGAAGGCTTATGTCCTTAATGCACCGCTCAGTGTGCTGAACCTCGAACGTCGTCTGTGGATGTTGCGAACATCTGACATACAAGTTTTGATAACTAAGTGATAGTTCAGTTAAACGGTTTAGAGTTGAGGCACCGAAGACGGTTTTTGAAACATCGCGAAACATATGAGATGTTTCGAGGGCTGAAATTGGGATTTCAGGCTCGTGCCCACGTCAAGAGGTATAAGACCTCCGACGATTTTCTTAGCCTGCAAACTAAGGAGAAAAGCTCAATTGTTGTGCTTGTGCTCAGATTGTCTGAGTACAACAATCGCTTGAATCGAGTGGGAGTTGATCTTCCAGATGAAATAGTGATGGTTCTCCGAAGTCATTACCACCAAGCTGCTAGAGCTTCGTGATGAACTATGATATATCAGGGACATATATGATGATCCTTGAGATATTCGCGATGTTTGACACCGCGAAAGTATAAATCAAGAAGGAGCATCAATTGTTGATGGTTGGTGAAACCACTAGTTTCAAGAAGGGCAAGGGAACAAAGGGATACTTCATGAAACGGCAATTCAGCTGCTGCTCTAGTGAAGAAACCCAAGGTTGAACCCAAACCCGAGACTAAGTGCTTCTGTAATAAGGGGAACAGCCACTGGAGCAGAATTACCCTAGATACTTGGTAGATGAGAAGGCTGGCAAGGTCGATAGAAGTATATTGGATATACATTGTGTTGATGTGTACTTTACTAGTACTCCTAGTAGCACCAGGGTATTAGATACCGGTTCGGTTGCTAAGTGTTAGTAACTCGAAATAAAAGCTACGGAATAAACGGAGACTAGCTAAAGGTGAGCTGACGATATGTGTTGGAAGTGTTCCAATGTTGATATGATCAAACATCGCACGCTCCCTCTACCATCGAGATTGGTGTTTGCGTTGAGCATAGACATGATTGGATTATGTCTATCGCAATACGGTTATTCATTTAAGGAGAATAATAGTTACTCTGTTTATTTGAATAATACCTTCAATGGTCTTACACCTGAAATGAATGGTTTATTGAATCTCGATCGTAGTGATACACATGTTCATGCCAAAAGATAGTAATGATAGTACCACCTACTTGTGGCACTGCCACGTAAGTCATATCGGTATAAAACGCATGAAGAAGCTCCATGTTGATGGATCTTTGGGCTCACTCGTTTTTGAAAAGTTTGAGGCATGCGAACCATGTCTATTGGTGTATATGCATGAAGAAACTCCATGCAAATGGACCGTTTGGACTCACTTGATTTTGAATCACTTGAGACATGCAAATCATACCACATGGGCAAGATGACTGAAAGCCTCGTTTTCAGTAAAATGGAACTAGAAAGCAACTTGTTGGAAGTAATACATTTTGATGTGTGCAATCCAACGAGTGCTGAGGCATGTAGTGGATATCGTTATGTTCTTACTTCACAGATGATTTGAGTAGATGTTGAGTATATTTACTTGATGAATCACGAGTCTGAATTATTGAAAGGTTCAAGTAATTTCAGGGTGAAGGTGAAAGATCGTCGTGGCAAGAGGATAAAATATCTATGATATGATCATAGAGATGAATATCTGAATTACGAGTTTGGCACAGAATTAAGACATTGTGGAAATTGTTTCACAACTAATACAGCCTGGAACACCAGTGTGATGGTGTGTCCGAACATCATAACTGCACCCTATTGGATATGATGCATACCATGATGTCTCTTATCGAATTACCACGGTGGTTTATGGGTTAGGCATTAAAGACAACCACATTCACTTTAAATAGGGCACCACGTAATTCCAATGAGATAACACCGTATGAACTATGGTTTAGAGAAACCTAAGCTGTCATTTCTTAAAAGTTTGGGGCTGCGATGCTTATGTGAAAAGGTTTTAGGCTGATAAGCTCGAACCCAAAGCGGATAAATGCATCTTCATAGGACACCCAAAACAGTTGGGTATACCTCCTGTATCAGATCCGAAAGCAATAAGGGATTGTTTCTAGAATTGGGTCCTTTCTCGAGGAAAATTTTCTCTCGAAAGAATTGAGTGGGAGGATGGTGGATACTTGATGAGGTTATTGAACCATCTCTTCAACTAGTGTGTGGCAGGGCACAGGGAGTTGTTCCTGTGGCACCTACACCAATTGAGGTGGAAGCTTATGATAGTGATCATGAAACTTCAGATCAAGTCACTACCAAACCTCGTGGGATGACAAGCATGCGTACTACTTCAGAGTGGTACGTAATCCTGTCTTGGAAGTCATGTTGCTAGACAACAATGAACCTACAAGCTATGGAGAAGCGATGGTGGGCCCGGATTCCGATAAATGGCTCGAGGCCATAAAATCCGAGAGAGGATCCATGTATGAAAACAAAGTGTAGACTTTGGCAGAACGGCTCGATGGTCGTAAGGCTATTGAGTACATATGGATTTTAAAAGGAAGACGGACAATGATGGTAAATGTCACCATTAAAAAGCTCGACTTGTCATTAAGATGTTTTCCGACAAGTTCAAGGAGTTGACTACGATGAGACTTTCTCACTCGTAGCGATGCTAAGAGTCTGTTGGAATTATATTAGCGTTTACTGCATTATTTGTGAAATCTTGCAGATAGGATGCCAAGAACCATTGTTTCCTCGACGATTTTTGAGGAAAGGTTGTATGTGATACAACCGGAAGGTTTTGTTAATCCTGAAAGATGCTAATAAGTATGCAAAGCTCCAGCAATCCTTCTAAGGACTGGAGTAAGCATCTCAGAGTTGGAATGTATGCTTTGATGAGATGATCAAAGATTTTGGGTGTATACAAAGTTTATGAGAAGCTTGTATTTCCAAAGAAGTGAGTGGGAGCACTATAGAATTTCTGATGAGTATATGTTGTTGACATATTGTTGATCAGAAATGACGTAGAATTTCTGGAAAGCATATAGGGTTATTTGGAAAGTGTTTTTCAATGGAAAGCCTGGATTAAGCTACTTGAACATTGAGCATCAAGATCTATAAGGATAGATCAAAACGCTTAATAGTACTTTCAAATGAGCACATACCTTGACATGATCTTGAAGGTGTTCAAGATGGATCAGTCAAAGAAGGAGTTCTTGCCTGAGTTGTAAGGTATGAAGTTAAGACTTAAAGCTCGACCACGGCAAAATAGAGAGAAAGGACGAAGGTCGTCCCCTATGCTTAAGACGTAGGCTCTACAGTATGCTATGCTGTGTACCACACCTGAAGTGTGCCTTGCCATGAGTCAGTCAAGGGGTACAAGAGTGATCCAAGAATGGATCACAGGACAGCGGTCAAAGTTATCCTTAGTAACTAGTGGACTAAGGAATTTTTCTCGATTATGGAGGTGGTAAAAGAGTTCGTCGTAAAGGGTTACGTCAATGCAAGCTTAACACCTATCCGGATAGCTCTGAGTAGAGATACCGGATACGTATAATGGAGCAACAATTTAGAATAGCTCCAAGTAGAACGGTTATTTGGAATGGCTCCAAATGTAGCGTAGTAGTTGCATCTACAAGATGACATAGAAATTTGCGAAGTACATACGGATCTGAATGTTGCAGACCCGTTTACTAAAACCTCTCTCACAAGCAACATGATCAAACCTAGAACTCACTGAGTGTTAATCACATAGTGATGTGAACTAGACTACTGACTCTAGTAAACTCTTGGGTGTTGGTCACATGGCGATGTGACCTATGAGTGTTAATCACATGGCGATGTGAACTGGATTATTGACTCTAGTGCAAGTGGGAGACTGTTGGAAATATGCCCTAGAGGCAATAATAAATTGATTATTATTATATTTCCTTGTTCATGATAATCGTTTATTATCCATGCTAGAATTGTATTAATAGGAAACTCAGATACATGTGTGGATACATAGACAGCACCATGTCCCTAGTAAGCCTCTAGTTGACTAGCTCGTTGATCAATAGATGGTTACGGTTTCCTGACCATGGACATTGGATGTCGTTGATAACGGGATCACATCATTAGGAGAATGATGTGATGGACAAGACCCAATCCTAAGCCTAGCACAAAGATCGTGCAGTTCGTTCGCTAAAGCTTTTCTAATGTCAAGTATCATTTCCTTAGACCATGAGATTGTGCAACTCCCGGATACCGTAGGAATGCTTTGGGTGTGCCAAACGTCACAACGTAATTGGGTGGCTATAAAGGTACACTATAGGTATCTTCGAAAGTGTCTGTTGGGTTGGCACGAATCGAGACTGGGATTTGTCACTCCGTGTGACGGAGAGGTATCTCTGGGCCCACTCGGTAGGACATCATCATAATGTGCACAATGTGATCAAGGAGTTGATCACGGGATGATGTGTTATGGAACGAGTAAAGAGACTTGCCGGTAACGAGATTGAACAAGGTATCGGGATACCGACGATCGAATCTCGGGCAAGTATCATACCGATAGACAAGGGAATTGTATACAGGATTGATTAAGTCCTTGACATCGTGGTTCATCCGATGAGATCATCGTGGAACATGTGGGAGCCAACATGGGTATCCAGATCCCGCTGTTGGTTATTGACCGGAGAACGTCTCGGTCATGTCTGCATGTCTCTCGAACCCGTAGGGTCTATACACTTAAGGTTCGATGACGCTAGGGTTATAAAGGAAGTTTGTATGTGGTTACCGAATGTTTTTTGGAGTCCCGGAGGAGATCCCGGACGTCACGAGGAGTTCCGGAATGGTCCGGAGGTAAAGATTTATATATGGGAAGTCCTGTTTTGGTCACCGGACAAGTTTCGGGGTCACCGGTATTGTACCGGGACCACCGGAAGGGTCCCGGGGGTCCACCGGGTGGGGCCACCTGCCCCGGGGGGCCACATGGGCTGTAGGGGTGTGCGCCTTGGCCTATATGGGCCAAGGGCACCACCCCCAAGAGGCCCATGCGCCAAGAGATAAGGAAAGGAAGAGTCCTAAAGGGGGAAGGCACCTCCGAGGTGCCTTGGGGAGGAGGGACTCCTCCCTGGCCGCACCCTTCCTTGGAGGAAGGGCCAAGGCTGCGCCCCCCCTCTCTCCCTTGCCCCTATATATATGTGGGGGGTGGGAGGGCAGCCATACCAATGTTCTCCTCCCCTTCTCCCAAGTACTTCTCCTCTCCCGTGGTGCTTGGCGAAGCCCTGCAGGATTGCCACGCTCCTCCACCACCACCACGCCGTTGTGCTGCTGCTGGATGGAGTCTTCCTCAACCTCTCCCTCTCTCCTTGCTGGATCAAGGCGTGGGAGACATCGTCGGGCTGTACGTGTGTTGAACGCAGAGGTGCCGTCCGTTCGGCACTAGGATCATCGGTGATTTGAATCACGACGAGTACGACTCCATCAACCCCGTTCTCTTGAACGCTTCCGCGCGCGATCTACAAGGGTATGTAGATCCACTCCTCCCTCGTTGCTAGATGACTCCATAGATAGATCTTGGTGACACGTAGGAAAATTTTGAATTTATGCTACGTTCCCCAACATTTATTTCTGTTGAGTGCTTTTATATAGTTTAAAAATCAACAAAAATAAAGAGGAGAACCCAAAACTTTTTCAAATTGGGAAGTGAAAGTGAGAAAGATAAGCATTGTTGAAGTGGGAGCTAGCCTTGAACTTTGTTCATGCTCACGGAAACTTTGTGAATCTTGATTACATAAAATTTTCAATAAAAATAATTATCAACTTGTACAATTCATTGTATTATAAAAATATTGTGCCAAGGTTTGCCTTTAGGATGTTTACATTTGCTTGATGGTCTGTACGGTGCAGGATAGAAACTTTGGCTGTAGTGCGCGATTTTACATTTTTAACTGGAACGTCGAATGGTTCTGATTCTTTTTGAACTGTCTTCCTATACAAATTTTGTATTTTTCCTAATTTTGGTAGAATTTTTCAAGTATCAGAAGTATGGTGAATGTTCAGATTATTACAGACTGTTCTATTTTAGACAGATTCTGTTTTTGATGCATAGTTTGCTTGTTTTGATGAAACTATCAATTTATATTAGTGGATTAAGCCATGGAAAAGTTATATTACAGTATACACAATGCAAAAACAAAATATGAATTGGTTTGCAACAGTACTTAGAGTAGTGATTTGCTTTATTATGCTAACGGATCTTACCGAGTTTTCTTTTGAAGTTTTGTGTGGATGAAGTGTTCGATGATCGAGAAGGTCTCGATGTGAGAAGAAGGAAGAGAGGCAAGAGCTCAAGCTTGGGGATGCCCGAGGCACCCCAAATAAACATTCAAGGAGACTCAAGTGTCTAAGCTTGGGGATGCCCCAGAAGGCATCCCCTCTTTCTCCAACAAGTATCGGTATGTTTTCGGATTCGTTTCGTTCATGTGATATGTGCAAACTTGGAGCGTCTTTTGCATTTAGTTTTCAATTTTCTTTTATGCACCATGCTGGTATGAGACAATCCTTGGTTTATTTATAGAATGCTCATTGCACTTCACTTATATCTTTTGAGTATGGCTTTATAGAATGCTTCATGTGCTTCACTTATATCATTTGAAGTTTGGATTGCCTGTTTCTCTTTACATAGAAAACCGCCATGTGTAGAATGCTCTTTTGCTTCACTTATATTTGTTAGAGCATGGGCATATCTTTTGTAGAAAGAATTAAACTCTCTTGCTTCACTTATATCTATTTAGAGAGATGATAGGAATTGGTCATTCATATGGTTAGTCATAAAATCCTACATAAAACTTGTAGATCACTGAATATGATATATTTGATTCCTTGCAATAGTTTTGCGATATAAAGATGGTGGATATTAGAGTCATGCTAGTGGGTAGTTGTGGATTAGTAGAAATGCTTGTGTTGAGGTTTGTGATTCTCGTAGCATGCATGTATGGTGAACCGTTATGTAACGAAGTCAGAGCATGATTTATTTATTGATTGTCTTCCTTATGAGTGGCGGTCGGGGACGAGCGGTGGTCTTTTCCTACCAATCTATCCCCCTAGGAGCATGCGCGTAGTACTTTTTTTCGATGACTAATAGATTTTTGTAATAAGTATGTGAGTTCTTTATGACTAATGTTGAGTCCATGGATTATACGCACTCTCACCCTTCCACCATTGCTAGCCTCTCTAGTACCGCGCAACTTTCGCCGGTACCATAAACCCACCATATACCTTCCTCAAAACAGCCACCATACCTACCTATCATGGCATTTCCATAGCCATTCCGAGATATATTGCCATGCAACTTCCATCATCATCATATACATGAGCATTCATTGTCATATTGCTTTGCATGATCGTAAGATAGCTAGCATGATGTTTTCATGACTTGTCCGTTTTTTGATGTCATTGCTACGCTAGATCATTGCACATCCCGGTACACCGCCGGAGGCATCCATATAGAGTCATACTTTGTTCTAGACATTGAGTTGTAATATTGAGTTGTAAGTAAATAAAAGTGTGATGATCATCATTATTAGAGCATTGCCCAGTGAGGAAAGGATGATGGAGACTAGGATTCCCCCATAAGTCGGGATGAGACTCCGGACTTTACAAAAAATAAAAGAGGCCAAAGAAGCCCAAATAAAAAAAAGGAGGCCAAAGAATCCCACCAAAAAAATAAAAAAATGAGAGAAAAAGAGAGAAGGGGCAGTGCTACTATCCTTTTTCCACACTTGTGCTTCAAAGTAGCACCATGTTCTTCATATAGAGAGTCTCTTGAGTTATCACTTTCATATACTAGTGGGGATTTTCATTATAGAACTTGGCTTGTATATTTCGATGATGGGCTTCCTCAAATGCCCGAGGTCTTCATGAGCAAGCAAGTTGGATGCACACCCACTTAGTTTCAGTTGGAGCTTTCATACACTTATAGCTCTAGTGCATCCGTTGCATGGCAATCCCTACTCACTGACATTGATATCTATTGATGGGCATCTCCATAGCCTGTTGATACGCCTAGTTGATGTGAGACTATCTTCTCCTTTTTGTCTTCTCCACCATCATATTCTATTCCACCTATAGTGCTATGTCCATGGCTCACGCCCATGTATTGCGTGAAAGTTGAAAAGGTTTGAGAACGTCAAAAGTATGAAACAATTGCTTGACTTGTCATCGGGGTTGTGCATGATGTGAATATTTTGTGTGGTGAAGATGGAGCATAGCCAGACTATATGATTTTGTAGGGATAACTTTCTTTGGCCATGTTATTTTAAAAAGACATGATTGCTTTATTAGTAGGCTTGAAGTATTATTGTTTTTATGTCAAATGATAGACTTGCTTTGAATCACTCGTATCTTAATATTCATGCCATGATTAGATTAGATGATCAAGATTATGCTAGGTAGCATTCCACATCAAAAATTATCTTTTTTTCATTTACCTACTTGAGGACGAGCAGGAATTAAGCTTGAGGATGCTGATACGTCTCTATCATATCTATAATTTTTGATTGTCCCGTGCCAATATTCTACAACTTTCATATACTTTTGGCAACTTTTTATACTATTTTGGGACTAACATATTGATCCAGTGCCCAGTGCCAGTTCCTGTTTGTTGCATGTTTTTTGTTGCGCAGAATATCCATATCAAACGGAGTCCAAACGGGATAAAAACTGACGGAGAATTTTTTGGAATATATATGATTTTTGGGAAGAAAAATCCACGCGAGACGGTGCCCGAGGTGGCCACGAGGCAGGGGGCGCGCCTGCCCCCCTGGGCACGCCCCTGACCCTCGTGGGCCACTCGTAAGGCGGTTGATGCCCATCTTTCACCACAAGAAAGCTAATATCCGGATAGAGATCGTGTTAAAATTTCAGCCCAATCGGAGTTACGGATATCCAGGAATATAAGAAACGGTGAAAGGGAAGAATCTGAGAGCGCAGAACCAGAGAGAGACAAAGAGATAGATCCAATCTTGAAGGGGCTCTCGCCCCTCCCATGCCATGGAGGCCAAGGACCAGAGGGGAAACCCTTCTCCCATCTAGGGAGGAGGTCAAGGAAGAAGAAGACGAAGGGGCCCCCTCTCCCCTTCTCTTTCGGTGGCGCCGGAACGCTGTCATGGCCATCATCATCATCACCGCGATCTACACCAACACCTCCGTCATCTTCACCGACATCTCCATCACCTTCCCCCCTCTATCTACAACGGTCCACTCTCCCGCAACCCATTGTACCCTCTACTTTAACATGGTGCTTTATGCTTCATATTATTATCCAATGATGTGTTGCCATCCTTTGTCCTATCGGTGGTTGATGAATTGCTATGATTGATTTAATTTTCTTGTGGTTATGTTGCTGTCCTTTGGTGCCCATCATATGATTGCGCATGTGGATCACACCCTAGGGTTAGTCGTATGTTGATAGGACTATGTATTAGAGGGCAAGAGTGACAGAAGCTTCAACCTAGCATAGAAATTGATGCATACGGGGTTGAAGGGGGACCAATATACCTTAATGCTATGGTTGAGTTTTACCTTAATGAACATTAGTAATTGCGGATGCTTGCTAATAGTTCCAATCATAAGTGCATAGAATTCCAAGTCAGGGATGACATGCTAGCAGTGGCCTCTCCCACATAATACTTGCTATCGGTCTAGTAAAGTAGTCAATTGCTTAGGGTCAATTTCACAACTCCTACCACCACTTTTCCACACTCGCTATATTTACTTTATTGTTTCTTTATCTAAACATCCCCTACTTTTTATTTACGTAATCTTTATTATCTTGCAAACCTATCCAACAACACCTACAAAGTACTTCTAGTTTCATACTTGTTCTAGGTAAAGCGAACATCAAGCGTGCGTAGAGTTGTATCGGTGGTCGATAGAACTTAAGGGAATATTTGTTCTGCCTTTAGCTCCTTGTTGGGTTTGACACTCTTACTTATCGAAAACAGTTGCGATCCCCTATACTTGTGGGTTATCAACATGCTGGTAAGCAGTATGACTTGTATCACCCACAACTTACTTGTGTTCTACTCATGCATATAACATCAACGCATAAAACCTGGCTCTGATACCACTGTTGGGGAACGTAGTAATTTCAAAATTTTCCTACGCACACGCAGGATCATGGTAATGCATAGCAACGAGAGGGGAGAGTGTCGTCCACATACCCTCGTAGACCGTTAAGCGAAAGCGTTATGACAACGCGGTTGATGTAGTCGTACGTCTTCACGATCGACCGATCCTCAGTACCGAGCGTACGGCACCTCCGCGTTCAGCACATGTTCAGCTCATTGACGTCTTACGAACTCACGATCCAGTAGAGCTCGGGGAAGAGTTTCATCAGCACGACGGCGTGGTGACGATGTTGATGAAGCTACTACAGCAGGGCTTTGCCTAAACACCGCTAAGTATGACCGAGGTGGAGTATGGTGGAGGGGGGCACCGCACACGGCTGGAGAGATCTCAATGATCAACTTGTGTCTAGAGGTGCCCCCCTGCCCCCGTATATAAAGGAGCAAGGGGGGAGAGGCGGCCGGCCAGGAGGAGGCGCGCCAGGAGGAGTCCTACTCCCACCGGGAGTAGGACTCCCTCCTTTCCTAGTTGGATTAGGAGAAGGGGGAGGAGGAGGGAGAGAGGAAGGAAAGGGGGCGCCGCCCCCCTCCTTGTCCAATTCGGACTAGAGGGAGAGGGGGCGCGCGGCCTGCCCTGGCAGCCCCTCCTCTCTTCCACTAAGGCCCATCTTGGCCCATTAAACCCCTCGGGGGGCTCCGGTAACCCCCATTACTCCGGTAAAATCCTGATTTCACCCGAGACACTTCCGATATCCAAATATAGGCTTTCAATACATAAATCTTTATGTCTCGACCATTTCGAGACTCCTCGTCATGTTCGTGATCACATTCGGGAGTCCGAACTACCTTCGGTACATCAAAACATATAAACTCATAAAACCGATCATCACAGAACTTTAAGCGTGCGGACCCTACGGGTTCGAGAACTATATAGACATGACTGAGACACGTCTCCGATCAATAACCAATAGCGGAACCTGGATGCTCATATTGGTTCCTACATATTCTACGAAGATCTTTATCGGTCAAACCGCACAACACTATACGTTGTTCTCTTTGTCATCGGTATGTTACTTGCCCGAGATTTGATCGTCGGTATCCTAATACCTAGTTCAATCTCGTTACCGGAGAGTCTCTTTACTCGTTCCATAATACATCATCCCGTAACTAATTCATTAGTTATCATGCTTGCAAGGCTTATATTGATGTGTATTATCGAGAGGGCCCAGAGATACCTCTCCGACGATCGGAGTGACAAATCCTAATCTTGATCTATGCCAACTCAACAAGTACCATCGGAGACACTTGTAGAGCACCTTTATAATCACCCAGTTACGTTGTGACGTTTGGTAGCACACAAAGTGTTCCTCCGGTATTCGGGAGTTGCATAATACCATAGTCATAAGAACATGTATAAGTCATGAAGAAAGCAATAGCAGTAAACAAACGATCAAGTGATAAGCTAATGGAATGGGTCAAGTCAATCACATCATTCTCCTAATGATGTGATCTCATTGATCAAATAACAACTCATGTCTATGGTTAGGAAACTTAATCATCTTTGATCAATGAGCTAGTCAAGTAGAGGCATACTAGTGACAGTATGTTTGTCTATGTATTCACACATGTATTATGTTTTCGGTTAATATAATTCTAGCATGAATAATAAACATTTATCATGAAATAAGGAAATAAATAATAACTTTATTATTGCCTCTAGGGCATATTTCCTTCAGGTTGAAGTCTCCATCAACGTGGATGTACGATAGCACCACCTATCGGAACCACGTCAAAAATCTCCGTGTCTACATTGCGTTTGCTCCCTCCAAACTCCTTCCCTTTACCTTCATATGCAATGATTTACATTCCGGTGCTATACTCTTAGAATCACATGTGTAGGTTGATTGCATGACTTGTGATAAGTTGCTAAAATCTGCTAAGACTTAAAATTGGGAAAAGGCTAGATTTTTATTTGGTCAAGTAGTCTAATCACCCCCCTCTAGACATACTTTTGATCCTACATATATGGATGGCTCAATAGATTGATCGTAAATGATGACTTTGAGGTGGTTTCGTAGCCTACAATAATTTCATCTTATGTGCTCCGCTAGATAAAAACTTTGGAGTGATTCTTTGTCACACATTGAAGGATTGTTATATGATTCAACTATGCTAACACTGTTGAGATTTTGCACTAGTGAAAGTATGAACCCTAGGCCTTGTTTTCAAGCATTGCATTACCGTTTTTGCTCACTTTTGTTACTAGTTACCTTGCTGTTTTTATATTTTCAGATTACAAAATCATATATCTACTATCCATATTACATTTGTATCACCATCTCTTCGCCGAAGTAGTGCACTTATACAATTTACCATCGTATTGGATGTGTTGGAGACACAAGAGACTCTTTTTTATTTGGTTGCAGGGTTGTTTGAGAGGCCATCTTCATCCCACGTATCCCATGGATTGATAAATCTTATGTCATCCACTTGAGGGAAATTTGCTACTGTCCTACAAAACTCTGCGCTTGGAGGTGATTTGCTTTTGTGAAGCAAGCCTTATAGCCTCTTATGGTTTGTCCTAACCCTCTAAAAGTCGACTCTCACGTAACTTAAGCCGATGTTTTAATTTTGATAAGTTTATGGTCAATATAGGACATGATAGACATCAATGTGATTGACTTATCAAAAGTACAGCCGGGTCATCTTTTGACTTATCAAAAGTACAGCCGGGTCATCTTTTTGGAGTATCATTTTTTCATGTACTTGTTCAACATTTTTAAATACTTATTCAACATTTTTTAAATACTCATTCAACATTTTTAATAGTTATTCAACATTTTATCCAAATACTTGTTCAACACATTTTGAAATGTGTTTTGAAGAGTGTTTTTGTAATATATATATATAGAATATTTTAAAGTTTAAAGAATAGTACGAAAATAAAACAAAAAACAAGAACAAAAAAGAACAGGTCGCGGCCTCCCACGCGGCTGGGCCAGCCCATCTGGGGCTTCCCCCGATGCGAGGGTTCGCCCTGGTCTCGCATAATCCAAGGAATAGGCGAGGAAATCCTATGTGAAGCATTTTTCGTCAAACTGTCGACGTTTCGCACATCCTTTGTTTGTACTTGGGCTGACCCTTTTGCGGCGTGACCGGTTCCCCTCCTCTTCTGTTTCTCCTCTTCCTCCCGATTCCTTCTCTTCCTCTCGATTCTTCTCCGCCGTTCACCTCTCATCCACTTCGTGTCTTGGGCGGCAGGTGGATGGTTCTTCTTGGAAAAGAATTCTATGAGACCAGGTCTCACGCGAGACCCATCCTGATAGATGACACGTGGCATTCACAAATCTCAAAGCATCCCCCACCCCCACTTAAAATCAGGGGGGAGAGAGATTAGATGCTTTGTGATTTGTGAATGCCACGTGTCATCCATCAGGACGGGTCTCACCTGCTAATCGTGAGACCTGGTCTCATATAATTTTTTTCCGTTCTTCTTCATCTTTCTCACCCCTTTCCCCACGTTGATTATTTGGGTTTCCCATCTGACATATCTCTCTGATAAAAGCTAGGGTTTCTTGATTTCTTCTTTTTGTTGGCAGACGGTGTTGACATGTTATTCCCCAGGATATCACTTCAATTTTGGGCCAGGTTTGTCAGATCTCCACTTCCTCTTCGTAAACTTTGTGGGTTTCCTTTTTTTTAAGTTCCCTAACTGTATTTGCCATGTGTTTCATTTTTTGTTGGCAGATTCGGCTCAAATCCAGTAGATTGTCGTTGTTCTACAGGGCCAAGGTAAATCGTTTCATCAAGTAGTAGATGAACTATCATAGTTCTGGTGCTGGCACATTTGGTCATAAGCTATGGGTGGATTTTTGGTTTCGGTCTGGTGCTTGTACAGTGGAATTGTGGCGCCAAGCATATAGTGCTTGTTTTTGTACATATGGTACTTGTACATATAGTGGTATCAATTTTTCATTCTTTCTTACACAACATTATTTCCATAGAGTTATGGCATTCCACTGGACCTTCTTTTGTGTGAACAATCTGTCTGAAACAATCAATTTCTTAGGTTCATCAAATTTTATCACCCGACAGCAAATCAATAAGATAACATCAAAACTGGTTCGTTTTCCTTTTCCTATTTTCCATTGTCTATGATTTTCTTCTGTAGAATTTTGTGGTAGGTGGCTATCACCTATTAAATAAAGTGTCTAGATAATGCACTGTCTGTTAATATCAACATGGTAGTGTGGTTACAAACTCAAATTTATCTTTTTATTTATATTACTAACCCAACACTATTTTCAAGTCTTTATGAATCGAATTTTGAAAAATGTTGAAGATTATGTTTGTACTTCCCCTGAGAACTGCCCATTGCAAGAAAACACCCGAGTTAACTCATCTTGTATATTCTTCTTGTAATATTCTTTTCTAATATCTTTAAGTGGATTTTTCAAGTGATCCATCTAACTTTTTTAGTTGACATGTACAACCACAACTTTGCTCCGTATGGATTCATTTACATGGACTTATGGGATGGGAAAATCATGAAGGACTTTGATGTTGTAAGTTTTTCTGATTTACTATCGACAATGCTACTTGTTTTCAATTATTTTGCTTTTTATACTGTACTACTGTTAGTAATGATCTTGACCCCCCCCCCCCCCACACACACACATACACATACTCTTTGCCGGAGACAACCACTCTATATATCGCCGGTCATCATCTCCACTCGAGACCTCTGTTTCTCTGCTATATGCATGTACTAGTTGCTACTATAACCTGCTTATTAAGTTAATTTAACCTGAAGGACCTCATGTATGTTTGGTAGCTTAATTAGCATCCACCTCTCTAGTCTGCAAGTTTTGTGAGGTCAATTAAACAATAGCCACTTGCTCCCCTAAAAAAGCACCGGCTAGTTGCTTGTTGATCTGATTTACTTCCCTAGAAAAAGAGTAACTAGTTTGCGAATTATTCATACACCTTCAGTTTTTTTGACACAATCTTTTCTTCTTCTTTTCTACTGTTTTAGGAAATCACTCCTCAATTTTGGCCGATTGTTGATTACAAAATGGCAAAGTTTGACCTGAAGGAGATAGACTTGGAGGCATTGGATGATGCTTTAACAAAGAGATGCTGCATTGATGATGTGTATTTCCATTTTTGCCTGATCAACGTATACCTCAGAAAGCATGTTGTTGTCTACTTCCTATGGCAGACAAAATTGCTCCCAGTGTGCAAGTGTGCTAAACGATTGCATGTTTGTTTTTCTTGCTATTTTCCTATGTATCTCACACTACAATATCAGAAATATAATTTTGTTCTGAATGTATACTAATGAAGTTTTTTCTGCTCTATTTGGATACATCTTTGATAACTACCTATTTGAGAATGAATAGGTTGTTGATTTAACATCTAATAATTATTTCGTCCAAAATAAATTAAGCACGAATAGAGTGTGAATTAACTAATGTAATTTTATTAGAACTATTTTGTCCAAATGAATTTGTACATGCATATCTGTTTCATGCCTTGTCATATGTGTTAGCATCTTATACATCTTGAATTCCAAGAATATTTTTTGAATCTTAGCACACAGTTTGAATTCCAAGAATGAATTTTCAATGCTGAGAACATTTTCTGAGCACAATAGCATTTTTGGAATCCATGCACAAAGCTTGAATCTCAATAACAATTTTTTAATTCGAAAAACATTTTTTAAATCCAAGAACAACTTCTCAATTTCAAAGAATGAGTTTTTAATGCCCTAGAACATTTTTAATCCAAGAACAACTTTTTGAATGAGTCGGATTTTTTTTGAATCCATGAACAATTTCTATTGCAAGAACAAATTTTAAATGTATTGGACATTCTTTTAAGACAAGAACAAATTTGAATGTCATGAATTTCTTTTGAATCAACAAACAATTTTTCAGCTTGAAAGAACAATTTTTTCAATGCCTCAATTTTTTAATCCATGAGCAATGTTTTAACTCGAAGAACAACTTTTGAATGCCTTGAACAATTTTTTAATTCCTTGATCCAAGAACAATTTTTTAATTGAACATTTTTTGAATCCAAGAACAAATTTCAAGTTCAAAGAACAATTTTGGAATCACTAGAACATTTCTCAGTCCAAGAACACTTTTTTAAACATCTGAAACATTTTCTGAATCCATGGACAGATTTTTAATTCCAAGAACATTTTTCATGCCTTGAATATATCTTGAATCCAAGAACAAATTTCAAGTTGGAAGAACAATTTTGGAATCACTAGAACATTCTTCAGTCCAAGAACACTCTTTGAATGTCTGGACATTTTTTGAATCCATGAACAAAATTTTTATTCCAAGAACATTTTTAATGCCTTGAACATATCTTGAATCCAAGAATAATTTTTGAATGTCTTGAATTTTTTCGAATCCTATAATATTATCTAATTTAAAAGATTTGTTTTGAATTTGTGAACAATTTTTGAATGTCTTGAACATTTTTTCAATCCAAGAACAATTTTTCAATGGTTTAAACATTTTTGAATCCGTGAAAAACTTTGCCAAAAACATTTTTGAATGCTTTGAACATTTTTTTAAATTCAAGAACATTCTATGAATGTCATGAACATTTCTAAATCTGAGAACAATTTGTCAATTTAAATAACACTTTTGAATTGGTGGACAATTTTTACTGCCTTGAACACTTTTTTAATCCAAGAACCAATTTTGTGTTTCTTGTAGCAATGAAACAGCGGCAAGAACTAGATTTATGTTTCTGTGCCTATTTTTTTTCGTTCTTGTCTTTTGGCTGTATTTTTCAAAAGAAAAAAATTAACTTTTCCGCTAGTGAGTGTTAAAGCAGTCAAAGAAATGGTATACTAGGTGTGCGTCGAATCAAAAACACGAGAAGCTACTAGTCCAACCAGGAATCGGGAACAGAAGCAGCTTTTTTTTAGACAAAACAGAAGCAGCTACTAGTAGAACAGAACGAAAAAAATGAAGGGAGTACTGTTTAGGCTGGTCGTAATGAGGATATCATAAACAATATCATGCATGTTAACTAGACTTTTTGAATGATGTGACACATAATTAAATGAGAAAAGAAATAATATACTCCCTCCGTCCGAAAATACTTGTCATCAAAATGGACAAAAAGAGATGTATTTAGAACTAAAATACATCTAGATACATCCCCTTTTATCCATTTTGATGACAAATATTTCCGGGCGGAGGGAGTAGTATTCCTGTTGACACACGAACATGTCACGTGTACCCTCGACGCCGAGGGTGCTGCACCGCAGCTCACGTCGAAGGAGACCCGACCGACAACGCGATACGCAAGACAGTCAGCGGGCGCTTTTGAAGACCCGAAACCCCACACGCCCGGGAGGGACCCCGTCAGGGAGTGCGGCGGCTATGGGCTGCCCTAGGTCGATTCGCTCGCCCCTAGAGCCTCGTGGATCGCTGCCCTCCAATGCGAAGAACAAACGAATAACGAGAAAGAAAGATACAAGGGTAGGGGATAAAGATAGATGAACACAAAAGTGTAATAGATTGATTGGTTCGATTGGCGTTGTTTCAATCGGCCGTCACCCCCAACATATATAAGAGGCGGCTGGACTTCCCGTACAAGCAAAGAATTTATCTAGGCTTTCCTTACAAGAAAATTACATCAATTCACGTCCAAAACCCTAGTCAAATTCGGACTGGTTTATCCGAACTTTCCAAAACTGTTTGGTTTAAACTGACTGCACCTTGCGGGTCTTTTTTGCGGTGACAAACGATCTCGGATGAAAACAAACCCAAAAGCAATCTTGACCGTTTCGACGAGACGAACAACTTTCATGTTGAAGGTTTTTTGATCAGAGATAATCTTGAAGGTCAGACCGGTCTCGCAACACAGGCTATTTCCTTGCGCTACCCGTAAGACATGTGTCTGGTGGGGCGCGCCACATCTCGCCTCGTGACAGGGCTGCACTCCGATTGCTCTAACTTTTTCATACGAACTCGGATTTGAACGATTTTTATATCGAAATGGATCGTTTCGACGAGACGAAGACAACCCGTGTAGATCATTTTTCCATCCGAGATCATCTGAATAACCTTTTGAGCCCATCTTCAACTTCTCGTTCGATTGACTATCACAGCCTCCAACTAGACAAGTTTTCCATCCGAGTAAGCTTTCCACACCGGCAATGTTTCTACCCGGCAAGCTTTCACACCGTCAAGTTTTCACTCCGGCAAGGTTTGTACTCCGGCAAGGGTTCCTCCCTGACAAAGTTTCTTCCCCGGCAAGATTTCACACCGGCAAGCTTCCACACCGGCAAGGTTTCACTCCGGCAAGGTTTGTACTCCGGCAAGGGTTCCTCCCTGACAAGGTTTATCCCCCGGCAAGATTTCACACTGGCAATCTTTCTGTGCCGGCAAGCCTTCACTCCGGCAAGCTTTCACACCGGCAAGATTTTACCCCGGCAAGGTTTTCGCCCCGGCATGCTGCTTTATGATCGTGCCACTTTTGAGCGTCAACACATGCCCCCTGTTTTTCGGTAAAGCTAGCGTGCCGAAAAATACTTGTACCAAGTTTGTTCTAAGGACAATGTCAACACTCCATCGGCCATTTATATGTTCTTAGGACGATAAGTATATATCGGCCATGTCTTGTGTGAACTTTCTGATGCAAACTTGGGTGAAACCTTCTCAGCTTCATTAACAATCCGGTGATAAAGTTCCATAGATATGTATCTCAATGTCATCCTCCGAACCATATTGTTCACCCTTTTGCTAGGATTTTGCAGACAATCAACAATAAACTTTCTCCAATCCTTACTTTCGCCTGCATAAAAATTTCATTAGTGGCCGAAGTTGTGGACTTCGGTTCAGCCTTACCTATGTTGACGAGACTAAGCATCGGCTATTGAGAGAAATGCAATACAACATGATGGACATGGTAGCCGGATGCTTGCTATGCCAACTCTCTCCAATTGTCATGTCTAAATATATGAACAATTTTAATGCAACCCAAGGTAAATTCTTCATCTAGACATAACCCAAGATAAACTATAAGTGATTCGTCAAAACACATTGATAACCCTTGGATATTTGTTGCACTACTAGTAACGAATCACCGGAAGCCTTAATATGTATAGCACCTATAGCAAGGCAAAGCTCCAATCCGAATGACAATGCATATTCGGCTTTGATCATTGTGCAAAAATATTTTAAGCGGCATGAGGCTTCACAAAATATCACCATAAGGATATATATAAACAACACCAACACCTTGGCCATTGCTACAAATTTAACCATTAATATATAATCTCCATGGTTCTAGAGAGATCAAGCTGAAATCAATATTATGCATGATGTCAATATGATGCTCAATAATAAAATCAACCATGATTTGGCCTTACATAAATTCTGAATACTAATAAGCCAAAGCACACCCAATCAAAACATAAGTTCACTTTGCAATTTTGGTGAATTGGTATATGCATAATATCTTCAATGGCATCAATTTGACAAATTCCTTTGCAAGCACTTATCTCAAACTAAGGACGATGTTAGAATACCACACCGGTCATTCTTAGATATATTCTTAGGGCGATAGATAAATATCGGCCATTACAATGAGGTCCATGTAGTATTCACCCACCAAGGTATGTATAGCCGAAATAAACAAATGAAATAGCAATAAGATATTTCGGCCCCTTTGTATTAGCAACAAAAATGTAACTAACCAAATGTATAGTGATTTGGTAATACTCTGTCATGATATAGAAAATTATGTTGCATCCATGGATCAAAATAAGTCCATGGAGGGTAACTGATCATACATGTGGATGAATTCCATGGCAAAGGCATCAATGGCATTGTTGAAGAAAATGGATGATGTGCTAACTGAAGATTTTGATGTTGTGATCCACACCTTCGGCTTAATTGTTTGTTGCTTCCATTCTTCTCTTTCTTCACTTTTATTGTACTTGTTGCAATAGAAGCATGCACATCATTTTTGTTATGAATGATCCTCTTGGGAACCCATGTCATGTTCTTCTGTCTCAGCTCTTGTGCACTAAGATTTTGTAATTCCTTCTTTTGCCAATACGTTAAGCCGAGTGGGCATCTCGGTTGTAATTCTGTTTTGACCAATGACAGTTCCTTTTTGGCCTTATGCACTCTCAACTTCTTTTCTTCAGATTTGGCACTTTAACTCTCAATAATTGGTTGCTTTGTCTCATTGCCTTTAGTAGCCAATATTAACACTTTGATTGGCTCTTTTTCATTTGAGATCAAATCTGAAGTTGCACTCTTACGACCATCTCTTTTAACACGGTAAACTTGTTTGACCACCTCTTTATTCATCCTTGAGCTCTGGACCGATTCCTTATGATTGAAACGGTCTTTAACATGTGATTGTTCAGATATTAATCTTCTCGAAGCTGCATAATATTGGTGAGATGGTCTAAAATAAGATGAAGAATGTGCCCTTATATCATACCTGTCCCATGATGGATATGGATCTATATGAGCATAGGGAGGCATCCACGGCATTGGCATTGGCGGCCCAAAATAAGGATATGAATATGTTGCATTAAAATTCTCACTTTGCCAATACCGATCCTCATATTTGCACCTTGGGGGGTGATCTTGGTTTCTTTGCATGATTGGGCCGATAAGCATTCTTCTCTTCACTCTTCTTTTGATATTTATCCAATAGTTCAGCGAAGGTGATTTTTGATCTCTTACACTTGCGCTTACTTCGGCCTTTGTTTCCTTTTGGTTTGCTTTCATCGATCATTGGATTTGCTTGTTGCCCCCCAGTCCTTGGCGTCTTCATTGTAGCTTCGATGGAATTCTTGCCCTCAAGATTATGTTCATTATGCTCTTCGACAACTTCTTTACTTGAAAGCTTGATCCCATGAAAGTGCAACTATCCCTAGGTGGTTTTGGTAATTCATAACAACATATAGCTCATTGAGCTAATGCTATTCCAAGATGATTATTTCAGGAAAGCTCAATGATTGGCATGGCATGGATGTGAAAGTGGAACCCTCAAAATGCTAAGGACAAAGGATTGGCTCAAGCTCAAAAGCTCAAGACTCTTCATTTTATATTTTAGTGATCCAAGATCACATTGAGTCTTTAGGAAAAGCCAATACTATCAAGGAGGGATGAGGTGTTGCTTAATGAGCATCTTGCTTCATGTGCTTAGTGATATGCTCCAAAACCCTCAACTACTTTCCCATATCCACATATGACCTAAGCTCTAAGCCAAACTCGGTCCTACCGATTTTTCCTATCCGGCGCCACCGAGTTTCACTTGTCATTAGCCACTGCCAAACCCTAGCAATTCGGTCCTACCGATAAGGATCTCGGTCCCACCGAGATGGGGTTGCAAACTCTCTGTTTCCCTTTCGTAACTTTTCGGTCCCACCGAAAGAGCGAATCGGTCCCACCAAGATTGCAATGTAAACTCAGTGTTTCCCCTTTGTAACTTTTCGGTCTCACCGAGTTCCACTCGGTCCCACCGAAAGAGCAAATCGGTCCCACCGAGTTTGCCTGACCAACTCTCTGGTTAGCTAATTACCAAATTCGGTCTCACCGAGTTTGTGTAATCGGTCTCACCGAGATTACGTTATGCCCAAACCCTAACCGAATCGGTCCTACCGAGTTGCATGTCAGTCCCACCGAAATTCCTAACGGTCACTAGGTTTACTATTTCGGTCAGACCGAGTTTATTGATTCGGTCCCACCGAGATTGGAAAACTCTGTAACGGTTGGATTTTGTGTGGAGGCTATATATACCTCTCCACCTCTTTCTCATTCAGTGAGAGAGCCATCAGAACACACACACCATTCCTACTCATTATGTTCTGAGAGAAACCACCTACTCATGTGTTGAGACAAGACATTCCATTCCTACCATATGAATCTTGATCTCTAGCCTTCCCAAGTTGCTTTCCACTCAATCTTCTTTCCACCAAATCCAAATCCTATGAGAGAGAGTTGAGTGTTGGGGAGACTATCATTTGAAGCACAAGAGCAAGGAGTTCATTACCTACACACCATTTGTTACTTCTTGGAGAGTGGTGTCTCCTAGATTGGCTAGGTGTCATTGGGAGCCTCCGACAAGATTGTGGAGTTGAACCAAGGAGTTTGTAAGGGCAAGGAGATCGCCTACTTCGTGAAGCTCTACCGCTAGTGAGGCAAGTCCTTCGTGGGCGATGGCCATGGTGGGATAGACAAGGTTGCTTCTTCGTGGACCCTTTGTGGGTGGTTGCTTCTTCGTGGACCCTTCGTGGGTGGAGCCCTTCGTGGACTCGCGCAACCGTTGCCCCTTCGTGGGTGGAGCCCTTCGTGGACTCGCGCAACCGTTACCCTTCGTGGGTTGAAGTCTCCATCAACGTGGATGTAGGATAGCACCACCTATCCGAACCACGGGAAAAACACCCGTGTCTCCAATAGCGTTTGAATTCTCCAAACCCTTCCCTTTATATTCTTGCAAGTTGCATGCTTTACTTTCCGCTGCCCATAAACTCTTTGCATGCTTGCTTGAATTGTGTGATGATTGCTTGACTTGTCCTAAAATAGCTAAAATCTGCCAAGAACTAAAATTGGGAAAAGGTTAAGTTTTTATTTGGTCAAGTAGTCTAATCACCCCCCCTCTAGACATACTTTCGATCCTACAAGTGGTATCAGAGCCTTGGTCTCCATTTGCTTGATCTCCATAGCTTTTGGTGGTCATAGCCTTGGTTTCACAACCTAGGAGAGTATGGCGTCTAGTGAGAGAAATTATCACCGTAGAGGTCCTTACTTTGATGGTACTAATTTTGCTAGTTGGAAGCATAAAATGAAAATGCATATTCTTGGACATAACCCCGCCGTTTGGGATATTGTGTGTGTTGGTTTGCAAGGTGACTTCTTTGATGGGAAAGAACCAAACCGTGAAGCTACCGCGGATGAGTTGAAGATGTTGCAATACAATGCTCAAGCTTGTGATATTCTCTTCAACGGATTGTGCCCCGAAGAATTCAACAAAATCAGCCGCCTTGAGAATGCAAAGGAAATTTGGGACACTTTGATTGATATGCACGAAGGTACCGACTCCGTCAAGGAATCCAAGTTGGATGTGCTTCAAAGCCAACTTGACAAGTTCAAGATGAAGGATGGTGAAGGTGTCGCTGAAATGTACTCTAGGCTTGCTCTCATCACAAATGAGATTGCCGGCTTAGGAAGTGAAGAGATGACCGATAGATTCATCATCAAGAAGATCCTAAGAGCCTTGGATGGAAAATATGATACCGTGTGCACATTGATCCAAATGATGCCCAATTACAAAGATCTCAAGCCAACGGAGGTGATTGGAAGAATTGTTGCTCATGAGATGTCACTTAAGGATAAAGAGGAACTTCACAACAAATCAAGTGGTGCCTATAAAGCCTCATGTGAAGCCCCTACATCATCAAGTGAGAAACAAGACTTCAATGAAGAATTGAGCTTAATGGTGAAGAACCTCAACAAGTTCTACAAGAGTAGAAGCAAAGATAGAAGCTCCAAGTCAAGGTCCTACAATGACAAAAGATCTTCTAGTCGAGAGCGAAACTGTTACAATTGTGGAAGACCCGGACACTATTCCAATGAGTGTACGGCTCCCTACAAGAGAAGAGAAGATTCTCCAAAAATAAGAAGCAAAGGATCACCACCAAGAGAGAGAAGGAGTAGAGATGATCGTTATGAACGAAGATACTCACGGAGAAGCAAGGATTCGGAAAGGAAGGAAAAATCATCAAGGAGCTACACAAGACGAAGACATCAAGCTCATGTTGGTGAATGGGTATCCGGCTCCGACTCCGACAGCCACTCCGAGAGAAGTTATCACTCCGGCTCCGAAGATACTCAAGATGAAGGTGTTGCCGGTCTAGCACTCGTGTCAACCAACTCCTATGACATATTTGACTCACCAAATGAAGGAATTGGAAGATGCTTCATGGCGAAAGGTCCTAAGGTAACACACCCCGAGTATGTTGATTTCAATAGTGATGAAGATGACTTGTTAGGTGATGATTTGCTTGGTGACAACTCTAGTGATGAATACTATGATAAAATACCATTTAATCATGCTAATCAAGATAAAACGAGTGACAATGATAAGGAGAAGATTGAGGCTCTAACTAAAGAACTAAAAACTCTTAAGTTAGCTCATGACACTATCTTCGAAGATCACCGAGAACTTTTAAGAGCTCATGAGAAACTACGCTTTGAAAAGCTCAATCTTGAGCAAGAGCATGAGTTCTTAAAGGCAATCAATGATGATCTCCGCAAGAAAAGTTCTTCTTACATTGCCAAGCGTTTACTCTTATCCACTTACATGCCTCAAGTCAAGTCTAGTAACAAGAAAGATTCTTCCTCTAGTAGTAACAATGATCATGCTAAATCCAATATTGTTGATTCTAGTAGTTCTCTTGATTCCACTAATGATTCTCTTAGCCAAGTTACACTTGAGCAAGAAAATAGCTTATTGAAGGGAATTATAGAGAAAGGAGTGTACAAGAGCCTTGCCGGGAGTAAGCAATTCGAGGAAATTGTGCGCAAGCAAGGAATGCACCGGAAGAATCAAGGTGTTGGTTTTGAACGAAAGTTCAATGCCAATGGAGTTGAATGGGAAGAAGATCAATACCCCAAGACGAAGTTTGTCCCTCAACAAGAGAAGTATACTTCTTTCAAGGGGACACAAGCTCAAGATGATCTTCCACCACAAGACTACGAGCAAAAAGGCAAGGACAAGCTTCAAGAGGAAATTGATGCATTTGAAGAAGCTCCAAAGACCTTAGTCAAGTGGATTCCCAAGACTACTTCAAGTTCCACTTCATCAAGTACGACTACAACTTCAAGGATTCCCATCAAGATGATGTGGATCCAAAAGAAGAAGAACTAGAGAGTTCTCGAGGGTGACTCCGCCAACATACTTCACTCTTATCATTTTGGCAAGAACAAGTGCAATCAACTTCCACATCTTGCACTAGTTCAAGGAGTCACAAACCCTCTTGTTGGTAAGACAAGGGACAAGGTAACCTAAAAGTCTTCATGGACATCATCTTTTGTGTACATCACTCTATGTCTATGGATATCCTTATTTGTTCCTTGTGGGACTAACCCATGTAGGTATTGAAAGTGCAATTCACTCAAATGGATAGCTCCAAGAGATCTACATCAACATTGAGCATCCACATCTTCAATATCTACATGAAGTCATCATCGACAAAACCCAAGGTTAGTTCATCCCTCTTAGGGGGGATATCACATCTAGGGGGAGCTTTACTCTAAGTGAGCTAAAGCAACTCTAAAGATGTGAACAAAACAATGCTTTATGTAAAAGTGGTAACCCCACTTGAGCTTAAACGATGAGTATGACCTACGATCAAGTGTTCTCACTTGACTCCTAAGTCAATATACTCATATATAGATGACCTAGTCATCGCAAATTGCTTGATAGATGCTAGAATTGGTTGTGCATGCTTTGCCACATATTTCATTTGCTATCTTATTGTGTGATCATGTTGATTGCATATTTTACTCATTCAAGGACATCCACTTGTTGTTTTGATTGTTTGGCTTTATCTTCTTTTGCCAAGTGGATGGACAAGAATGCCTAAGAACCTCCTCTAGCTATCTATGCTTTTCTCGTCTCAAACTCTATTCATGCTGCATCACAAAATTTAATCAAGTCAGATTCGAACCACTCTGTGTGAGGAGCGCTCGGAGTCCCCGATTCGTCAGACTTAAACTTCCAAAACCTCTTTATGAATCTCGGTCTGACCGATACTCCATTTCGGTCCTACCGAGTTCATTAAGTTGATCTAGGTTTTTGATCTCGGTGCAACCGATTTGAACTTTTCGGTCACACCGAGTTGCAATAACTGCACACAGTTTTGCATCTCGGTGCCACCGAGTTGTTCCATTCGGTCACACCGACAGGGTCGGGCTATATATAGTGACGGGCAGAATTTTGGAAATTTCTCCGAAACCTCCTCGCCCGCGCGATAGCCTGCTCTGCCTTCGAGGTCTCCGGATCGTCCTCTCGCCGCCAGCAGCCTCCAGTCGCTGGTCTCCGCCGCCGTCAACGGAATTCTGCCCCGCCGTTGCCGCCGTAGCGAGTCTCCGCCGAACTAGGGTATGGACTCGATCTTTGTGCTATTCTCCACTCCGATTCCTAGCACATTGTGATCATCATGATTCTTGCCACGATTGAAACACTCCTATCCAGTCAATGAACTCGTAGATTAGGCTTAATTCGAAAAATTTAGGGTTAGGTTTCCGCCGAAACCATCTCGGACCCACCGAGTTGAAAAACTCGGTCCCACCGATCTGGCTTTTGCCATTGCACAAGTGAAACTCGGTTTGACCGAGAATAACTTATCGGTGCGACCGATTTTGGAATTCTGTGAAACCCTAGCAGTCTCGGTGCCACCAAACTGTGACTCAGTCTGACTGAGTTCACCAGTTCTGGTGCCAAAACTGCTTCGGTGTCACCGAGTTTGAAAATCGGTAGATCCGAGATGCTTTCTGTGCAAAACTAAAACTAAGTTTTTGAATTAATCTTTTGCAAAAATCTCTGCTTTTTGTGATGCTCATCCACTCTATCTTATCCATAATCTATTCACAGGGTCAGCAGTCAGTTTGCAACATGTCTGATCAAAGTGACAGCCAGAATGTGTCTGAGCAGCAAGTTGTGATGAGTGAGGGCACTAGCCCCTCAAGTTCTTCTGATGATGGCAGCAGGAGCACCCCCAGCAATCTGCCTAAGGCTGCCACACGTCAAAGGAAGAAGAGAACGTCTGATTCTGAGGATGAAGACTATGTGGCAGAGGAAGAGGCCACCTCCAACAGAGTTGAGCCAGCTCAAGGCTCAAAGCCAGGCCTGAAAATCAAGAGGCTAGCAGGCAGGCAGCCCATGTCAAAGGCTAGAGCATCAACTGAGAAGCCTGCTCCCATTGAGCCCGTTGCAGCTGAGGGCAAGAAGAGGAAAGAAAGAGTGAAGAAGACTGTTGCTAGAGTACTTGGCAAGGCCTCTATCATGGTAGAAGAGGATGAGGAAGAAGAGGCAGCTGCACCAGCGCCCAAGGCAGCCAAACTCATGGGAGATGCTATAAGGTCAGGAACAGCTGCATCCAAGCCCAAGGAAGCACCTAAGGCTGCATCTAAGCCTAAGAGTGCACCAAAGAGAAACACACGAAGCATCCCAGCTGCAGAAAAGAACAAGGCCCCAGTGCCTGAAGCTATCGAAGAAGAGGAAGAGAGTGTCCTTAGGAAGCTCAAGCCCAAGATCCCAGACCACAACGATGCTCATCCTGTGGCTGAGGATATGAAGCTCAGGAGAGATTCAGGGCTGAGGAAATGGAGAGAAGCAGATCCGTATGCTTCTAGGAGAAGGACTGCCATGGATTACAGATTTCATACCAAGGAGCAGCAAGATTTCTATGAGACTGTTTTGCTTGACAAGAAGCCAATCATTTGTGACATGAGATGGGTCGACTGGACCTATATCAAGGAGAATGAAGAGTACTACCCAGGAGTTCAGGACAGCTTCAGAGCGTGTGGAGTAGAGGACTTTGTTGGGCAGAAGCTCACAAAGTGGAACGAGGAACTTATCATGCAGTTCTACTCCACAACTCACTTTTATCCAGATGGGAGGATTACATGGATGTCTGAGGGTACAAGGTACCAATCTACAGTGGCTGAGTGGGCACAGATCATCAATGCCCCAGAAGAGCAAGATGAGGACTTGGATATCTATGCCAAGAAGAAGATGGACCACAACTCAATGTCAAATATGTACAAGAAGATCCCAAATGAAGCTCTTGACACATTCAAGTTTGGCTCAGTGCACTATCTGCTCTCAGGATTGCCTATGATCAATTGGATACTAAGGCACACCTTACTGCCCAAGTCTGGAGATCACAAGATGATCAGAGGCCACGCGATCAACTTGCTTCATGTTTTTGACGTGCCTCAAAAATTCAAAGTCATGAGCCTCATAGTTGAAACAATCAAAAGGACTGCGGCAGATCAGAAGAGGAGCTGTGGATATGCCCCTCAGATTCAGGAGCTCATCAACTCCAAGATGGGCACGGGCGTATATTTGTTGGATAAGGAACACCTGCCCATCCGTCCAGATTTTGAGAACAATGAAGTTGTGATGACAGAGAATGAGCCATCGTCTGCACAAGCATATGCAAAGAAGGAGAAGGCGAGGAAGGAGAAAGTTGCCAGGATGCCTACTCAAGCAGAGGCATCTGAATACTTCTTGCAGACCAAACAAGAGCAGCTTGGTTACTTGATTGCGTCCACCCTGCGGATTGAGCAGAGTCTAGCCACCCTGACTCAGAACCAGGCGAGTTTAGAGAGGATCATGGAACAGAGGTTCTATGACTTGGACATCAAGGTAACAGAAGTTCAGTCTGCAGTGGAGCAGCTCCAGGAGGACATGAATGAGAGGAGAGGCAGGACCACGACTCATGCGTTTGCGAGGGTGCCACGAGGTCCGAGGTCATCTGCACTGCCAGTTGCTGACACCAGAGCCACTACTTCAGCACCAGCTACGGCCTCAGCTCCAGCGTCTACCTCGGCTCAAACTCCAGCGACTACTTCAACATCTACAGAAGCCTTCGTCCTTGGAGTAATCCGGACTCCACCACCACCTAAAGATCAAGCCTGAGCGTCGATCTAGTGCTATGCATTTTTTAGGAACTTTTTGGTAACTTGTTGCCAAAGGGGGAGAAGATGTATAGATCATAGGCTTCGAGAGAGAGTGTGTGTTGCTTTTCTCTCTTGCTTTATTTGGTGGTTTTTCGAACCTTTTCTTTTGAGTGCTTGATACTATGTCATTATTTGTGAGACATCGATGATCATGTGTTTGATCATAAGCTACACTTAATGTTTGCTTAAATATTATCATTCTATCTATCGTTTGTGATCATTCACTATTCTTGGTGATGAGTGCATGTATTTCATTCTTATCATTTTGAGCGCTCCACCAAGATGTATGTGACATGGAAGAGTAACCCATGACTCTAAATCTTTGTGCATTTGCAGTCCAAAGCAAATTTTAAATATGCACAAATTTAGGGGGAGCTCTTACTTATCACATACTTCTCAAAGCAACGATATACTTCATGCTTATTATCATTTGTCGAAGCTTTGATCTATATGTTGTCATCAATTACCAAAAAGGGGGAGATTGAAAGTGCAACTATCACTAGGTTTTGGTAATTCATAACAACATATAGCTCATTGAGCTAATGCTATTCCAAGATGATTATTTCAGGAAAGCTCAATGATTGGCATGGCATGGATGTGAAAGTGGAACCCTCAAAATGCTAAGGACAAAGGATTGGCTCAAGATCAAAAGCTCAAGACTCTTCATTTTATATTTTAGTGATCCAAGATCACATTGAGTCTTTAGGAAAAGCCAATACTATCAAGGAGGGATGAGGTGTTGCTTAATGAGCCTCTTGAAGGAAATATGCCCTAGAGGCAATAATAAAGTTATTATTTATTTCCTTATAATCATGATAAATGTTTATTATTCATGCTAGAATTGTATTAACCGGAAACATAATACATGTGTGAATACATAGACAAACAAAGTGTCACTAGTATGCCTCTACTTGACTAGCTCGTTAATCAAAGATGGTTATGTTTCCTGACCATGAACAATGAGTTTTTATTTGATTAACGAGGTCACATCATTAGTTGAATGATCTGATTGACATGACCCATTCCATTAGCTTAGCACCCGATCGTTTAGTATGTTGCTATTGCTTTCTTCATGACTTATACATGTTCCTATGACTATGAGATTATGCAACTCCCGTTTACCGGAGGAACACTTTGGGTGCTACCAAACATCACAATGTAACTGGGTGATTATAAAGGAGCATTACAGGTGTCTCCAAAGGTAGATGTTGGGTTGGCGTATTTCGAGATTACGATTTGTCACTCCGATTGTCGGAGAGGTATCTCTGGGCCCTCTCGGTAATACACATCACATAAGCCTTGCAAGCATTACAACTAATATGATTAGTTGTGAGATGATGTATTACGGAACGAGTAAAGAGACTTGCCGGTAATGAGATTGAACTAGGTATTGGATACCGACGATCGAATCTCGGGCAAGTAACATACCGATGACAAAGGGAACAACGTATGTTGTTATGCGGTCTGATCGATAAAGATCTTCGTAGAATATGTGGGAGCCAATATGGGCATCCAGGTCCCGCTATTGGTTATTGACCGGAGACATGTCTCGGTCATGTCTACATTGTTCTCGAACCCGTAGGGTCCGCACGCTTAAGGTTACGATGACAATTACATTATGAGTTTATGCATTTTGATGTACCGAAGGTTGTTCGGAGTCCCGGATGTGATCACGGACATGACGAGGAGTCTCGAAATGGTCGAGACGTAAAGATTGATATATTGGAAGCCTATGTTTGGACATCGGAAGTGTTCTGGGTGAAATCGGGATTTTACCGGGTTACCGGGAGGTTACCGGAACCCCCCGGGAGCCATATGGGCCTTCATGGGCCTTAGTGGAAAGGAGAAAGGGGCAGCCCAAGGTGGCTGCGCACCTCCCCCCTCCCCTAGTCCTATTAGGACTAGGAGAAGGTGGCCGGCCCCCCTCTCTTTCTTTCCCCCCTTGGGAATCCTAGTTGGAATAGGATTGGGGGGGGAGTCCTACTCCCGGAAGGAGTAGGACTCCTCCTGCGCCCTCCTCCTTGGCCGGCGCCCCCCTCCCCCCTTGGCTCCTTTATATACTGAGGTAGAGGCACCCTAGAACACACAAGTTGATCCACGTGATCTATTCCTTAGCCGTGTGCGGTGCCCCCTGCCACCATATTCCTCGATAATACTGTAGCGGAGTTTAGGCGAAGCCCTGCTGCTGTAGTACATCAAGATCGTCACCACGCCGTCGTGCTGACGGAACTCTTCCCCGACACTTTGTTGGATTGGAGTCCGGGGATCGTCATCGAGCTGAACGTGTGCTCGAACTCGGAGGTGCCGTAGTTTCAGTGCTTGATCGGTTGGATCGTGAAGACGTACGACTACTTCCTCTACGTCGTGTCATCGCTTCCGCAGTCAGTCTGCGTTGGGTACGTAGACAACACTCTCCCCCTCGTTGCTATGCATCACATGATCTTGCGTGTGCGTAGGAAATTTTTTGAAATTACTACGATTCCCCTTCAATTCTTCGAGCATCATGCTCACCACATGTGCGTTCTTCCCATATGTACCTTTTCTTCGCCATTATATGCATCGATATCAGTTAAGTTTTGGCCAAGCTTGGTTGCCTGGCTCCTGTGCTTATGCCCTACATTCCCGTTAGTTCGGCTAGGGCATAAAGGGAGCACCTCTGTGATTGTTACTGCCGGGTCATCCGGATGTGTACCTCAGACTGGGTGAAGCCGAAAGCTAGCGTTCTTAAGGGAATATTCGGTCGGTGAATTAAAGATGTTTCCGCATTCACTCCATTGTGAAACCCCAGAAGTTACTTACTCTATGATTTTTTCAATCACAGTTCGGACATGCACACTAAACGCATGCACACATAGGGAAAGGAATCCTTAACGGAACTATTCTCTCTGGAAGATGTTTCTTACATAATGTAATATAACATAACTAGCCGGATACACATTGTCTGTTCAAGCAACTATGACCCCTACGCCTGGTTCCCATGCATACCCCGGTATATTTTACTGCTAGGGTATTCGGAAACACTCCGCACCTTCGGGTCCAGAGGTCGAAGCGAAAAGGTTGGACATGACAATTGTTTTTACAATCCAGCTAGAAGGAAAGTACATAGTTACTTAGGACTTAAATACTTCATCCTCTATACTGTCCAACAGGTGGTCTAACTTACAATCCTGTTGGGAATATCTCGCGGCCACCTCTACTTGGTCATATACTAAACTAACGGGAATTTCTTCCCCATTTGACCCTAGCGGTCCGACCCGGGCCATGTGATTCGGATACAGCTTGGTATACCATGTTTTTACCATGGCCCAGGCCTCTCGCGCACCCTCTCGGCAGGCCGATATCTTCCATAGTCGCATACGCCGCCGCGCTCCCTTGAACAGCTCTACAAGCTTCTCCATACTCCCTGGAGGGGAGGCGGATGGCCATAAGGCCTTGGCTACACTCCACATTGCCTGTCGAGCTTGCTCGTGTAACTGCGACAGCCCTTGTAGAAGATCACTTGATGATCCGGACACCTCCTCTTCGGGGCGGCCCGTCAACATACCTGCAATCACAACTATATCAGCTAATTGTACCCCCAAACTGTTATAAGATAAATTGGCCACATACTAAATATGCCGCCTCGTAGCTTTTTGTTCTCATTCACGAAGTCGGCTAGCTGGGCTCGCACATCTTTCAGTTCTTCGCCCACTTTGGTATTTGAATCCTGGAGTTTGTTTTTCTCCTCTCTGACTTGGGTCGGAATGCGCTTGCCTGCGTCATGTTGTCTCTTCGCCTCTTTTTCGCTCGTTTGAGCGGCCTTCAGTTCCTCTCCCAGTTGGTCCGGTGACCCTATTATGAGACAAGCAGCAGTTGCAATACAACTGGCGTATAATTTTTTGTTTCTCGATGGAGGGAAATATTACCAGAGGACGCCTTCTTGAACTTTTTCCAGTTCGGTGGTAGCAGCAGTTAGCTGTGTCTGGCACTGCTCTGGCTCTTGGGCTAGCAGGTCGTTCTTCTCTGTAAGAACCTGGTTATACAACGATCCTTAAAATATTTTTCCCAACTGCTTCAAGTCTTGGGGGCTATGGTCACATGGTTATCAAATTCGGACAAGGTAAACTTACCTGCACATCTTTCAAATGTTGCTCGGTGGCTCTGTTAAGCCCATCTCGAGCAGCTCGAATGTATGCATCAGCCGAGCTGAAGGCAACGAACGCCTCTTTTGAGAAGCGGGGATTTCGTAAAACGGCCCTCCGGCGCCGGTGATTCATGGCACTCTCCACTTCCGAATTGGTGACGGACATAGTTTTCGAACCCTCGGCAGAAGGACAGTCCGGCGCCACTCCCATATTGGGCCCCGTCTCTTCGGCTAGGACCGAATCTTGTTGATCAGGAGTACGACTGGTCGGGTCCCCGGACACAATCCGTCGAACCTTTTCCCTGATACAAAATGAACATATGAGTCACAGTTAGATGCGACTGCTAAAAAGAGCATAGTTGCAAACTCATACCTCTTCAAGGAAGGCCCGACCGTATCTCTGTTTGCCTTCCTCTTCGAAGGCCTACCCGACGCGGGAGCCGCTCTCTCTGGAGATGCCCCCGGGGCAACACGACGCGCCAAACGCCTCCCCTTCTGAGCACAGGATGGTGCAGTGAGTGAGGAAGAACGAGAAAACCCTCTCGGACAAAGTGTCTTCTAATTACTTACGTGCGAAATAGGAAGGAGTCTGGGGTAATCGGCGATGATGGGTACATCCGTGTTGTCATAACTCATCTGATAGAAATCTTTGAGCTCCACGAATATGTCCGGATCTTACTCATATCCCGGGTCAAGATCCCGATTGTGATTCTCCGGCTGAGGGGTAGGGTCATGGATCCCCTCGACGGCCTTTCGCCATTCCTGTCATGAATGAATAAGATACCACCCTTCAAAAATAATTCAGAGAGAGGAGTCGAATAGTGGATATCGATTGTCAAAACCGGCGGATCTCGGGTAGGGGGTCCTGAACTGTGCGTCTAGGCGGATGGTAATAGGAGGCGGGGGACATGATGTTTACCCAGGTTCGGGCCCTCTTGATGGAGGTAATACCCTACGTCCTGCTTGATTGTTCTTGATAATATGAGTAGTACAAGAGTTGATCTACCACGAGATCGAAGAGGCTAAACCCTAGAAGCTAGCCTATGGTATGATTGTTGTTCTTGGTCCTACGGACTAAACCCTCCGGTTTATATAGACACCGGAGGGGGCTAGGGTTACACAGAGTCGGTTACAAGGAAGGAGATCTATATATCCGTATTGCCAAGCTTGCCTTCCACGCCAAGGAGAGTCCCATCCAGACACGGGACGAAGTCTTCAATCTTGTATCTTCATAGTCCAACAGTCCGGCCAAAGGATATAATCCGGCTGTCCGGATACCCCCTAATCCAGGACTCCCTCGGTAGCCCCTGAACCAGGCTTCAATGACGATGAGTCCGGCGCGCAGATTGTCTTCGGCATTGCAAGGCGGGTTCCTCCTCCGAATACTTCATAGAAGATTTTGAACACAAGGATCGTGTCCGGCTCTGCAAAACAAGTTCCACATACAACCGTAGAGAGAATAATATTTTCACAAATCTAATATGCCGACGCATTCCACAGTGTGACATCACACCACAGCCAGGTCACCATTCGGATCATTTTTCACAACCAACCTCAGCGTGTTTCGCGAGGCGGTTTTCTTGGCACGTCTTGTCGAAGCAGAGATCGTGTCCCCTTATTACGGGATTCCCATCAAAACGGACATGGGTAACCCAACCGTGCCATCAATTACGGTGCTTGGGGAATAAACGAGTTTTACCAGGCTGGTGGGGGCACATAGTTTCATCCGCCCTTATAAAGGGATAAGGTTTCACCTTTTTCTACCCACGCCTTCTTCCTCCTTGCTCATCCATTCTCGCGCACTCGAGCTCCAGCGCCCAAGTCCACATCCTTCTCCTCAACCCTCTCCAAACATGTCCGGAGCGGGAGGCAAGTGGATGGTCTCCTCCGTTACGGAGGGAGACATCAAAAAGCTGCGCGGGGCCGGATACTTAGCCGCAGATATTGCGCACCAGCTGCCAGCCGCGGGGGCAGATCGTCCCTACCCGGAACCTTACGAAAGGGTGGTTTTCCTCACCCACTTCGTCTGCGGACTGGGGTTTCCCCTCCATCCATTCGTATGTGGCCTTATGTTCTATTATGGGCTGGACTTCCATGATCTGGCTCCGAATTTCATCCTCAACATCTCGGCGTTCATCCTCATGTGCGAGGCTTTCCTCCGTGTCCGGCCCCACTTCGGCCTGTGGCTGAAGACCTTCAATGTCAAACCGAAGGTAGTAGGCGGCCAACAAGCGGAATGCGGCGGAGCCATGGTGGGCAAAATGCCCAACGTTACATGGCTTGAGGGCTCCTACGTGGAGACCATAAAGGGGTGGCAATCAGGGTGGTTCTACATCACCGAGCCGCGCGACACCAACTGGGCGGCGGCCCCCGAGTTTCGATCCGGAATCCCCATGCGTCTCACTTCCTGGAAGGAGAAGGGCCTATCTTGGGGCCCATTGGTGGAGCTGGACGGACTCCATAAGTGTATCCGGAACATGATAGGCAAGAAACTCAAGCTTGTCAACATAGTCCAGGTCATGCTCTTCCGCCGGATCCTCCCGTGTCAACGACGGGCTTTCAACTTATGGGAGTTCGACCCGGCCCAGCACCAGACTCTACGCGAGCTCTTCGACACGACACATAAGGACGTCTGGAAGGTGCTGTTCAAGGGCGCCGAGGTCCCCCCTCCCCTTACCGAGGACTAAGCGCGATGCGCCCTGCGAATCCGGTAAGTTCTGTACACCTCGTAGGGTATTTATTTTCCATAGTTTAACCATGTGCGGGGTCTGAGCTCCCATGCCTTTGACAGGACTGGGTGGAGACATCGAAGCAGATTGACTGTCCGACCCCTCTGCCCGAAGACCCTGCAGACGCTCTCCTGACGGAGATGCGGACTCCGGCTCCTTATGAGGTGCCGGAGAAGAAGATCAAGAAGAAGGCCACGGGAACCCGAAAGAGTTCCCGGCGCCAGGTGGTATCGGACTCATCGTCCGATAACTCCGAGACGCACTCCTCCCGTGAAAACGAGGAGGAGGAAGATGATGGTTCTCCCCCTCCAGCCGGGGGAGACAGGAAAAGGAAGGCCGCCCCAACCGGGGAGGCCGGAGGGTCCAAGAAGGGAAGGACTCTCCTTCCGGACTGTTCCACCACCACCGCCGACAGCGAGGACGAGTGGTTACTCAGGGCCAAGCCCCTGGCGAAGTCGTCAGTATTCGGATACCAGAGTAACTCATAGCATACTTTTATTGCACTGCTTCTCCTAACGTCGAATATGATCATGCAGTCCACCCCGAGCCCGCATCGACGTATCCTCGTCGGACGGTTCCTTGGACTCGTCGGATATGAATAGCGAGTCACTTCCAACCGCCTCCTCTCCTCGCCCTACGGACAATGTCGAGGTATTGTCTCAAGGGGCACCGAACCGAGGGGAGGTAGTCCTGGAGGCGCCTCAAGGCGACCTTCCGGACTCCAGGCGCAAAGGGAGCAAGACTCCCAAAGGCTCCAAGTTCGGCCCTCCGTCGAACACCGCGCCGGAACCTCCAGTGGTTCCGGACTCCGGCAGGCGGCCCCCTGCCAAGAGGGGCAAGCCGCCCGTGCCGGTGACCTCTGTCTATCCAGAGGCACCGGACAACCTGCTGGGAGCGCTTCGCGGCGCTTCCATCGACGAAGAGCACCGCACTATTATGAGTTCGGTGATCAAGAAGGTTCAGTCCGCCAAGAGCGGACTGACTGAAGCCCGTGCCAGCCTTCTAACAGGCTTTGAGGTAAGTATTTAAAATATAGGAAAATATTACCGCATAGACAGTAGCCCCTGATGCTCTGTTTGGTGTTCACAAAGAAAAGCCAAATAGAGGATCAAACAATATCTGCAGGAGTCTAATACAAGTATGTCTATATGCGTATGCAGGCTTCGCTGCTGACCTCTGCCGCACTGACTACGGAGGTCGCCGCACTGAAGCAGAACCTCGAGCGGTCCGAGAAAGAACTCGGCCTTGCCAAGAGGCAGCTCGAGGAGAACAAAGGTAAGTAATACCTTGTCTATATATATATATAAGATGTGGTTGCAAAATGATAGGATCATCATGGATGTGCCAGGGGCCACGACCTAAGTGGCGACCCTGAAGCGAGCGCTGTCCGAGGCCGAAAACAAAGCGGCTGAGGAGCGCACCGAGCGGGAGAAACAAGAGGCACGGGTGGGCGAGGTGCAGCAAGAGCTCCAGGCTCTCGTGAAGAAGCATGAGACTTTGGACCTTGACTCGAAGACGCGAGAGTCCGAGCTTGCCGCGGCCCTCGAGAGCACAAAGCATGCTAAGGCTGAAGCCCAAAAGGCCCTCCAGGAAATTGAGGCGATGAGGAAGATAGCGGCAGGTAAGGCATTCATTTTGCAAAGCAATCATGTGAAAGTAAATTACTTGTTACTTACCCGAGTCCGGAGCTCTCCAGGAGCATTCGCAGATTTCCCCGCAGCGTGTCGGATGCCGCAAAGTACTACCAGGCCGAGGAGGGAAGCTCGACGGAGAAGTTGTTCTGGTCTCAGTATACTGGGACCGAACACCCGATGCCTATGAGCGACCAGCTGAAGCAACTGGTCGAGCTGCACAAGGCGGTCAAACAGGCCATGAGGGGCCTTATAGTCCGGATGTGGCCTGGCGACTCCCTTCCCAACAGCTACTTCGGACTGGTGATGCGGCTTGTGGATGCCTGCCCACGGCTGGAAGTCATAAAGCGGTCCATCTGCATCAAAGGTGCACGTCGGGCTTTTGCCCGTGCGAAGGTGCACTGGGCCAAGATGGACGCCAAGAAGCTGGTGAAGGAGGGGCCGCCGCAGGGCAAGGAGCATTGCCACCCTGAAATGTATTATGAGGGTGTCCTGAAGGGTGCCCGTCTTGTGGCGGACGAGTGTGCGAAGGATGTAATTTTTGAATGAACTTGCTCGTGTGATCCTGTATTATGAAAACTTGTTCATGTGCGCTATGCAACGCTTGTTTGAATTTAAAATATTACCTTCTATGCGGCTGTTTATCAAATCTAAGAGATGGCTAGTCGTCGGCTTCTGCCCCCATGCCACGAGTGCTGGGGTGTTCGGGATAAATCTGAGCACTCTTTTTCCCATTGTTGGGTCCTTCGAGGGAGGTGCTCAGCACAATGAACAAGGCAATCGGACTATAATACTTTATCACTCTCACTTAGCCATAGAAGTCTACAATTTTAAATTTTGGCGAAGCCCCTAGTATTCGAAAGGCCGAATTCGGGGCGCTATACACGCCTAAGCCGGACAAAGCCGACTCCTCGCCCTAAGCGGCATAAGTCTTTAGGGACTCGAGACCTCTCAAACAGCGACCAGCTCTCGCCTTATCATGACAGACAGTTTTAGCTTTCTCTACTGAGATGCTTGCCCAGATGAATCGGGGCACAATCACAGTAGTTCTCCCAGTGCTACCTTAGCCGATATAGCGGAACGTAAGGTACCAAAACATGGGAGCCGGGCAAACCCAACTATTGACCCAAGACATGATTCGGAGCTGATGCATATAATGCTATAAGTTCGGGGTGCCGCACTGTCGAAAGTGTTCGGACTTCTCACGTCGTATTATGGGGTACGCTTAAGCCCCTGGCGTATTGGCCGTACCAGAGTGTACGGGTGCTGAATGTCATGAATGAACATATATATATAAAAGAATAGAGAATGCGGTAATAGTCTAGTGCTATGCATTGTTTATTCAAAAAGGTGCGTCGAAGCAGAATGATACAAGTAGTGCGATAAGCAAAAAGTAGGACTATTTGACATGTGCCCTCCAAGGGCAAGATGAGGAATGGTATTTTAAGCAGGTATTTCACTCATTATCAGAGACCACCTGGGAGTTCCATGGTGCGACGTAGCTTTCTGCCTCCTTGGTTGTTGTATCGTGTGTCCGGCAATCGTACTGCTGGACAGGGTTTCCAAAGAGTAAAGTCCTGAAAGAGAGAAAGAATAACAAAGCGGGAAGCCCCTAGTGTGGTTGAGCCGCGTTTTGGGGCGTGTCGTAGTCGTGCCCCCCCACCTATGCCCATGGTATTTTCAATGAGTAATTATGTACGCATGGCATGGATTTCGCTGTTTGGCTGGGACTGGGGTGGGGGCCGCATTGCTATGCGAGCTCGGAACGTGCCAGGCGGTCTTGTTGCAGATTACTCCGGGCGCGCTTGACGGTGTCCGGGTGTTTAATCACCGAACTGGTGGATTGCCTGAAGAGGTTGCTTTGCGCTTCTGCTGCGAGGGCCGCAGAGTGCTCCTCCGTGCGGAGAGAGCGCTATGTGTTTCCATTGACTGTAATGACCCCCCGAGGTCCTGGGATCTTGAGCTTGAGGTATGCATAATGCGGTACCGCATTGAATCTCGCAAATGCGGTTCGCCCGAGCAATGCATGATAGCCACTGCGGAACGGGACTAAATCAAAGATTAACTCCTCGCTTTGGAAGTTATCCGGGGATCCGAAGACCACTTCCAGTGTGACTGAGCCTGTGCAATGGGCCTCTACACCTGGTATGACGCCTTTGAAGGTCGTTTTTGTGGGTTTGATCCTTGAGGGGTCTATACCCATTTTGCACATTGTGTCCTGATAAAGCAGGTTCAGGCTGCTGCCGCCATCCATAAGGACTCGAGTGAGGTGAAATCCGTCGATGATTGGGTCTAGGACCAGTGTGGCGAATCCGCCATGACGGATACTAGTGGGGTGGTCCCTGCGACGAAGGTGATCGGACAGGAGGACCATGGGTTGAACTTTGGGGCGACTGGCTCCAACGCATATACGTCCCTTAGCGCATGCTTCCGCTCCCTCTTGGGGATGTGGGTTGCGTATATCATGTTCACCGTCCGCACTTGTGGGGGGAACCTCTTCTGTCCTCTGATGTTCGGCGGCCGGGGATCCTCCTCGTCATCGCTATGTAACCCCTTATCTTTGTTTTCGGCATTTAACTTGCCGGCCTGCTTGAACACCCAACATTCCTTGTTGGTGTGGTTGGCTGGCTTGTCGGGGGTGCCGTGTATTTGACACGAGCGATCGAGTATACGGTCCAAACTGGACGGGCTCGAAGTGCTTCTTTTGAATGGCTTTTTCCGCTGACCGGGTTTAGAGCCTTTGAATCCGGCATTGACTGTCGTATCCTCGGTATTGTCGTTGTTGATGCGGCGCTTGTGTTTGTTGCGACGTGACCTGCCATTGCTATCCTTGGTATCTGAAGTACCATGGTTCTTTGATATGTTATTGCTTCAAGCCAGCCAGCTGTCCTCTCCCGCGCAAAAGCGGGTCATGAGTATCATGAGGGCTTCCATAGATTTCGGCTTTTCCTGGCCAAGGTGTCGGGCGAGCCACTCGTCGCGGATGTTGTGCTTAAAAGCTGCTAGGGCCTCTGCATCCGGACAGTCGACGATTTGATTTTTCTTTGTCAGGAACCGTGTCCAGAATTGCCTGGCCGATTCCTCTGGCTACTGAATTATGTGGCTCAAGTCATCGGCATCTGGTGATCGCACATAAGTGCCCTGGAAGTTGTCGAGGAATGCGGCTTCCAGATCTTCCCAACAGCCAATGGATTCTGCTGGCAGGCTGTTGAGCCAATGCCGAGCTGGTCCTTTGAGTTTGAGTGGGAGGTATTTGTTGGCGTGTAGATTGTCACCGCGGGCCATGTGGATGTGCAGGAGGAAGTCATCGATCAATACCGCAGGATCTGTTGTACCATCGTATGATTCGATATTTACGGGTTTGAAACCCTCTGGGATTTGGTGATCCATCACTTCGTCTGTGAAGCATAGGGGGTGTGCGGCACCTCTGTACTGGGCTATATCGTGACGCAGCTCAAATGAGTCTTGTCCGCTATGTTCGGCCCGACTGGATTTACTTTCACTGTATCCGGCATGACGGTTATCGTCTCCCATAGTGGCGCGCCCTCGTGATCTGTAGATCGATCTTGCATGTTTTGCTTTGTCCTCCAATACATCTCGCAGGTCTAGCGTGTTTCCCCGTGCCTTGACATTTTTATTTGAGTGGCGTCGGGGTGTGGGCTGAGCTTTTGGCTGAAATGCCTCTCTGTCGCGGCCACGAGGTGGCCGATCAGCCGCGTCATACGCTGGAGATGTAGGTTTTAATGCTTCCTCCTCCAGTCGGGGTAGCAACCTGCGCTTTGGGTAACTCTTGGAGGGGCGTTCGAGTTCATATTCCTCGGCCGCAAGGACTTCAGTCCATCTGTCAGCTAGCAAATCTTGATCAGCTCAAAGCTGATGTTGCTTTTTCTTAAGGCAATTTGTCGTGGCTATAAGCCGGCGCTTGAAGCGCTCTTGCTCGACGGGATCCTCAGGCACGACAAATTCGTCATCGTCGAGGCTTTGCCTCGTCTTCGGAGGGAGGCATGTAATTATCATCCTCCACCTCTCCATCTGCCCCTCTCTCGGGAGGGATGGCTTCTCCATCCTCCTGCTCTAAATCTTGCTGGAGGGGATTGTCATCATCTTCGGCACTGTCCGGAGTGCTATTATCTCCTGTGCCGGTATCATCGCTTTTGCCTTGGCGAGACTTAGAGCGGCACCGCTGACGTCGGCGCTTGGGTTGCTTCTTGGAGGGGTCATCCTCCGTTGTCCCGTCGCCATTGCCTTCTTTGGGTGTGTCCACCATATATATATATATCATATGATGAGGTGGCTGTCCAGTGCCCTGTGGGCAGTGGTTCTTGTTCGTCTCCTGCATCATCGTCCATACCGTCGATGTCTTCGGAGTCGAAGTCGAGCATGTCGGTCAAATTGTCGACAGTGGCTACTAAGTGGGTGGTGGGTGGGCGGCGAATTTCTTCGTAATCCGCATCCCAATCCTGTCGAACATAGTTCGGCCAAGACTCTCCTGACAAGGAGAGAGACCTTAATGAGTTCAATATGTCACCGAAGGACGAGTGCTGAAAGATATCCGCGGAGGTGAACTCCGTGATCGGCGCCCAGTCGGATGCGATAGGCACGGGCGCAGGCGGTTCGGAGTCCGTGGCCGGGGAAGAATCCAGTAGTTTGGCGTCACGGCTCTCGTGAAGGGTAAGGTCGATACTCGGCTCGATCGCCGCTGAGAACGCGGCCTCCATGGCGGGGTCTATCCACCCGTCCATGGATGGTGCAATTGGCTCCGAATTGAGGGTCGGGGCGGTTGCCGATGCGGTCTCCTGAACACTGTTCGATGGTAGAGCTAAATCATGCTCATCGTGACCATGCGGCGCACTCGGCAGGGGCTCGAATCCGTCGAAGATCAAGTCTCCGCGGATGTCGTCCGTGTAGTTTAAGCTTCCAAACCTTACCTGGTGGCCAGGGGCGTAACTCTCGATCTGCTCCAGATGGCCAAGCGAGTTGGCCCACAGTGCGAAGCCGCCGAATACGAAGATCTGTCCGGGGAGAAAAGTCTCACCCTGGAGTGCATTGCTATCGATGATCGAAGGAGCCATCAAGCCTGACGATGACGACACAGAGGAACTCTCAATGAAAGCACCAATGTCGGTGTCAAAACCGGCGGATCTCGGGTAGGGGGTCCCGAACTGTGCGTCTAGGCGGATGGTAACAGGAGGCGGGGGACACGATGTTTACCCAGGTTCGGGCCCTCTTGATGGAGGTAATACCCTACATCCTGCTTGATTGTTCTTGATAATATGAGTAGTACAAGAGTTGATCTACCACGAGATCGAAGAGGCTAAACCCTAGAAGCTAGCCTATGGTATGATTGTTGTTCTTGGTCCTAAGGACTAAACCCTCTGGTTTATATAGACACCAGAGGGGGCTAGGGTTACACAGAGTCAGTTACAAGGAAGGAGATCTACATATCCGTATTGCCAAGCTTGCCTTCCATGCCAAGGAGAGTCCCATCCGGACACGGGACGAAGTCTTCAATCTTGTATCTTCATAGTCCAATAGTCCGGCCAAAGGATATAATCCGGTTGTCCGGATACCCCCTAATCCAGGACTCCCTCACCCGTAGCTGATAATTTGTCTAGGCTTGAAAATGTGCTTGATGACCCACTACCTATTGATGATAGTTTTCCTGATGAGCAGTTAGCTGCAATAAATGTTGCTAATAGTACTCCTTGGTATGTTGACTATGATAATTACATTGTTGCTAAATATTTACCACCTAGCTTTACATACCAGCAAAAGAAAAAATTCTTCTATGATTTAAGGCATTACTTTTGGGATGACCCACATCTTTATAAAGGAGTGGATGGTATTATTAGATGTTGTGTACCTGAGCATGAACAGGGACAAATCCTACAGAAATGTCACTCCGAGGCTTATGGAGGGCATCATGCTAGAGATATAACTACTCACAAGGTATTGCAATCTTGATTTTATGGCCTACTCTTTTCAAGGATGCCCATAAGTTTGTCTCATCTTGTGATGAATGTCAAAGAATAGGTAATATCGGTAAGCGTCAAGAAATGCCTATGAATTATTAACTTGCTGTTGAACCATTTGATGTTTGGGGATTTGATTACATGGGATCTTTTCCTTCCTCTAATGGGTATATACATATTTTGGTTGCTGTTGATTATGTTACTAAATGGGTAGAAGCTATTCCAACTAATAGTGCTGATCACAACACCTCTATTAAAATGCTTAAGGAAGTTATTTTCCCAAGGTTTGGAGTCCATAGATATTTAATGACTGATGGTGGTTCACACTTTATTCATGGTGCTTTTCGTAAAATGCTTGCTAAGTATGATGTTAACCATAGAATTGCATCACCATATCATCCTCAGTCTAGTGGTCAAGTTGAACTTAGCAATAGAGAAATAAAATTAATTTTGCAAAAGACTGTTAATAAGTCCAGGAAGAATTTTTCTAAGAAATTAGATGATGCACTTTGGGCTTATAGAACAGCTTATAAAAATCCTATGGGTATGTCTCCTTATAAAATGGTTTATGGAAAAGCTTGTCATTTACCTCTTGAGTTAGAACATAAAGCTTATTGGGCAGTTAAAGAACTCAATTATGATTTCAAACTTGCTGGTGAAAAGAGGTTATTTGATATAAGCTCATTAGATGAATGGAGAACCCAAGCTTATGAAAATGCAAAGTTATTCAAAGAAAAAGTTAAAAGATGGCATGACAAAAGAATCCAAAAGTGTGAGTTTAAAGTTGGAGAATATGTTCTTTTGTACAACTCTCGTTTTAGATTTTTTGCAGGGAAGCTCCTCTCGAAATGGGAAGCCCCTATGTCATCCAGGAGGTTTACCGGTCTAGAGCCATCAAAATAAATAATTTCGAAGGCACTAACTCGAAGGTTGTCAATGGGCAACAAATAAAGCATTATATCTGAGGTACGCCTATCAATGTTGAAAGTAATATTATCCAAACTTTGACACCGGAAGAACATATAAAAGAGTCCTTCCGGAACACTCCAGAATTGTGAAAATAAGGAGGTGCATGATACGGTAAGTAAACGGACTCCGAAAAATGTGCAAAAATATTTTTTTATCAGTTTTGGATTATTTTAAAAATTTGGAAATAAAGAAACTCCCAGGAAGCATACCCTGGTGGGCACAAGACACCAGGGCGTGCCATGCTTGCCTGGCGCGCCCAGGTGGGTTGTGCCCACCTCGGACACCTCCCGTACTCCGTTTTTCTACATTATACTTGTCCTGCAATATAAAAAATCTATATATATACTTCTCGAACCTGTTGATCACCGTATCACGGAGAAATCCTCTGTTCTTTTTTTTCCTTGTTGCTTTCTGTCAGATTCCATCTACCCTGGCCTTTTCAAGCTCCTCCAAGGACAGGATATCTCTATCACCACCAAAAGGAGAATTGAGTATTGGGTATGGGCACTCCCCTTGGGTTCCGCCAAGCTTGGGGGAGGTGCCCCGGTATCGTATCATTCCACTATCTTTTTGCTTTTACTTATCTTAGTTCATTCTTTTGCTTCAGATGAAATAAAGTTTAGTTTGATCCTTCCTTATTTGAAAGTTTGCTTAGTGATTTGTCATTGTAATCGTGTGCAAGTTATTTAATGAAGTTAATTTTAGTTTTTTGCTTTCATTACTTTCATGTTGCAAATAAAGAAAATAAATAAGGAAGAAAGAAAAAGAGAAAGGAAATAAATGAAGAAAGGAAATAAATAATGAAAATATTATATACCAATCCTATGGTAGGTGATGGCACCACATAAGGAAAAGTATAGGTAGAAAATTTTATTAGCGATTGACAAACATAGCATTAGTCAATGATGCAACTCATGAAAGAATTAATAAGGGAAGAGAAGATTCACATATATATATATATACTATCCTAGAAATCTTTTGTGATTGTGAGCACTCATCAAAATATTATATGACAAATTTGTTAACGTTGGACAAGGAAGACAACTTAATGGTTTATGTTTGTTTATATTCACATAGAAGTCATATTGTCATAGATCCCTTAACATGTGATGCTTGCCCCCTATATTTGCTAGCCAAAAATTCTGTACTAAGTAGAGATACTACTTGTGCATCCAAAAACCCTTAAACCCAAATCTATTTCAAGTGTCCACCATACCTACCTATGGATTGAGCAAGATCCCTCAAGTAAGTTGTCATCGGTGCAAAAAGGCAATAAAAATTGCTTCTAAATATGTGAGATCATTTAGTGTAAGAGAAAATTGAGCATTGTACGAACTTGGATGACAAAGAATAAAGGCTACAGACTGCATAATAAAGGTTGTCATCTTAAGGGGCAATGCAACGTGACGTTCTGTTGCACTAAGGGATTGAGCATGCAAACAAATAAGCGCATGGCAACCTCTGCTTCCCTCTGCGAAGGGCCTATCTTTTACTTTTATGCAAAGAGTCAAAGTTTTCCTTCGATTCCTTTTTATTTTCTCTTTTGGCAAGCATCATGTGGTGAGGAAAGATCTAGGCACATATGTCCAGTTGAATATAGATAGCATGAGTTATTATTGTTGACATCACCCTTGAGGTGAGTATGTTGGGAGGCGAAACTATAAGACCTATCTTTATATGTGTCCGATTGAAACGTTTTGCTCATGGGTACAAGGTGAGTGTTAGCAATCATAGAAGACTATATGATAGCTGAGTATGTGGACTTGCCTAAAGGTTCCGACACGTGACTCTTCCTGAAAAGATGATGAATTGTAGTTGCAAAATTGACTAAGAACATAGTTTGTTGGTTTCTAATAGAGTTTTTGCTTTGTACTTCGATTGTGTGATGAACTGTTACTTATTCATGAGAAGTATATGATAAAAGTCCTATGTTTAATTTTGTTGCTGCTATAATAATCAACATGATGCTTGTATGTCCGTATTTTGTTTTTATCGACACCTCTCTCTCAAAGAATGTGGACATGTTTTTCGATTTCGGTTTTCGCTTGAGGACAAGCGAGGTCTAAGCTTGGGGGAGTTGATACATCCATTTTGCATCATGTTTCCTTGTTGTTATTTATAATGTTTTATCCATAATAATGCTTTTTGGAGTAATTCTAATGCCTTTTCTCTCATAATTTACAAGGAACACACCAAGAGGGAGAATTCCGGCAACTGGAAATCTGGACCTGGAAAAGCTACGTCAAGCCACCTATTCTGCACAAATCCAAATGAGCTAAAACTTTACGGAGATTTTTATGGATTATTTAAGAAATATTGGAGTCAATAAACACCAAAGGGGGGGCACCGCGCCAGCCCCCCCTGGCGCGCCCTGGTAGGTTGTGGCCTCCTCGTCCCACCTCTGGTGCCCATCTTTTGGTATATAAGTGGTTTTGACCTAAAAAAAAATAAGAGGAGGACTTTCGGGACGAAGCGACGCTGCCTCGAGGCGGAACTTGGGCAGGAGCACTTTTGCCCTCCGGCGGAGCAATTTTGCTGGGGGAACTTCCCTCCCGGAGGGGGAAATCATCGTCATCATCATCACCAACAACTCTCCCATCTTGGGGAGGGCAATCTCCATCAGCATCTTCACCAGCACCATCTCATCTCAAACCCTAGTTCATCTCTTGTATTCAATCTTGTTACCGGAACTATAGATTGTTGCTAGGGGTGACTAGTAGTGTTGATTACATCTTGTAGTTGATTACTATATGGTTTATTTGGTGGAAGATTATATGTTCAGATCCATTATGCATATTAATACCCCTCTGATCATGAGCATGTTTATTGTTTGTGAGTAGTTACTTTCGTTCTTGAGGTCACGGAAGAAATCATGTTGCAAGTAATCATGTAAATTTGATATGTGTTCGATATTTTGATAGTATGTATGTTGTGATTCCCTTAGTGGTGTCATGGGAACGTCGACTACATGACACTTCACCATATTTGGGCCTAAGGGAATGCATTGTGGAGTAGTAAATAGATGGTGGGTTGCGAGAGTGACAGAACTCAAACCCCAGTTTATGCACTATTCCGTAAGGGACCGATTGGATCCTAGAGATTAATGCTATGGTTAAAATTTATTCTTAATACTTTTCTCGTAGTTGTGGATGCTTGCGGGAGGGTTAATCATAAGTAGGAGGCTTGTTCAAGTAAGAACGGCACCTAAGCACCGGTCCACCCACATATCAAATTATCAAAGTAGCGAACACAAATCAAACCAATATGATGAAAGTAACTAGATGAAATTCCCGTGTACCCTCAAGAACACTTTGCTTATTATAAGAGACCGTTTTGGCCTGTCCTTTGCCTCAAAAGGATTGGGATACCTTGCTGCATACTTGTCACTATTATCTTGCTATCAAACTACTCGCTACTTACAATTTCAGCACTTGCAGGCATTACCTTACTGAACACTACTTGTCATTTTCTTCTGCTCCTCGTTGGGTTCGACACTCTTACTTATCGAAAAGAGCTACAATTTATCCCCTATACTTGTGGGTCATCATGTCGGAACTCACTCCCATAGTTCATTTCCCGAGAATCTTACATTGTCATCTCGTCAATTTGTGTTGCACCTTTTCTTCTTAGGTATCCTAAGTCTGAGGTATCCTGACACCAATTAGATCTGAATCTCGGTCAGATATGATGGTTGGAACATATTTCCAAGAGTTATAGCATTGGTCTTTATACGACCCGGTAAGGTGATGTCAATCCCAACACACCTGGGCGGAGGACCTATTGTTATAGTATCCTTTTTAGCAAGTTTAGCCATTCTTCCATGAGGAAATTGTAAGACTTATTCTATAAGTTGTTCCTGATGAATCCTTTGTGTATCCAAGTCTGACCTTTGCTTGAAAGACCATGTCAATGCTATCTCGAAGCTTGTCTGTGGTACTCCGTTCTTCAATAAGAACATTGGAAGCGCAATGCTAAATGTTTCTTAATCGATTATCCTAACAACGTTGTATGGGTAACATCATGAAATCCCTTGCCCCTTTACTTAATTGTTCGTCTACTTGATGTCCTAACATGGATGGGAAAGATATACTCTTGATACTCGAGTATAACCACAATTTCCTTTCCATTATCCTGATTAGTATACTAATCACTTTTCCTTCCCATTGTTTTGTTTGACCTTTCTTGTGATTTATATGATCTAAGAAGTAATATTCTTCTGTTTATGTAAACACCTTGGTGTACAACTGTGTCAGTAAGACCCTGTTACTATTGGTGGTGACATTCCGGTAACCACCGATGGACGGGAACTTAGCCTATTGGCCCGCCTCGTTCAACGAGCAGGATAATGGTTCTCTTCGTCCCTTGCCCTTGGTATTGATGTTGTTGCTGATATAACTGACAGACTATCCTCTGACAAGCCTTGCTATCATAAATGTGCAAGATGTCACCGCTCTTTCTACCTTTAACTCCCATGGTGGGCCCATAACCCACAGTTCCACAGGATCGAAACCTGGCTCTCTTGTACACCCATGTTTCTAAAAGTGAATCCTCACGCTTGGCTTCATATGTAGATCATGAGCCACCTTCCGAAAGATCACTGATTCTAGTATCAGACACAATACTTATTCCCATTGCTTTGAACCCTTTCACGCCCTGTTTCAGGCATCGAACGATTGCCTGCCCGCCCAAAACTTCCCATGATACCTCCTTACTTTTCTCTCTATATTTTCTTAAGTTTCCATTCGAGAGTTACTTTCCGCCACCTTCCCCGATGTTATCAACCAGATAGTCAACCTTGTAGAGATCCGTTCTTTCGAAATACCCCCCTTATTCTTTGTAAGTACGATGAGTTCCCAAAGAAAGGGCGACAACTTCATCATGATGCATTGATGCATAGGAATGAAGAAATCAACGCTATGGATCGACCTCTTCGAGAAAAGCAACCAAGACCGAGAAGACTCGATAGATTTTCGTAACCACATCTTTCCCCTTACTCTACCTCTTAAATCTCGGGACGAGATTTCTTGTAGTGGAGGAGATTTGTGACGCCCGGTTAATTAAGCTACAGTGAACCTCTACTAATGATGTCACGTCACCTCCGTTACTGTTGCTAATCTCGCGTTAGTTCAAAATCGATTCAAAATCCAAATTCAAAAACAAGTCAAACAATTAAAGTTTTCAAAAGTCAAAACTAAAATGTTCTTATCGTGACAAATAATTCACAAGATATATTGGTGGAGAAACCAAGTCTTTATAAAATGTTTAAATGCACTAAACTATTTAAATCAGTAGCTAAAACCAATAATTAAATGTTTTTTATAATATATAAAATATTAAACTAATTTATTTGGGAGTCCAAGTTATTGTGGCATTAGCATAAGTAGTAAAACTATTTTAGGAACTAATTTTATATTTTATAAAACTATAGTAAATAGAAAATAAAATAAAACAGTAAAAAGAAAATAGATAAAAGAAAATAAACCAAAAAATTAAATAAAAAGAAGACAAAAGCCTGCCCCCTCCCCGTGGGTCGTTTGGGCCACCAGGCCGCCCACCAGGTCGGCCCCCTCCCCTGCTATAACCCTAGGCCTCACCTGAATCCCTCGCTCGATCCCACCTCGTTCCCTCGTACTCCCACACCGCCGCCACCACACAACGCACACACAGGGGAGAGGAGCTTCTCGCCCTGATCCTCATGGCCGCCAGCGACCGCCTCGAGCCTCCTCGCGCGCGCCCCTTCCACCGCCGACGGGCCAAGCTGACCCAGCAGCTCCCGGCGCCCTGTTTCTCCGTGCCGCGCCCGATGCCCCGCCGGCAACCTTGACCTCCAGCCATGGTGCCCGCGCCTCCTCTTGCCGGCCTACTTCGCGCCGTCGTCTCCCTCCGGCTGCCCCGAGCTGTTCCTCATCATCGATGTAAGCGCCGCCCTATTTCCCCTCTCTTCCCTGCCTCCCCTAGCTAGCCGTAACCGAAGCCGAGAGCCGGTCGTGGCCATGCCGCCGCGGCCAAGCTCGTTGTCGCCGCTGTCATTAACCGCTGGACGAAACGCTGCTACCGTCATGTTCGTGGAGGCCCCAGGATGTAGCCTGGCCGTTTTCCTCACACAATCTCTTGTTTCACCGGATCCGTCGAGCGCTTGTTTCGGCTGCCGCTAGACCTCGTCGCTGGCGTCCATCCCGGCACCTCCAGCACCAACCACTAGCCCAACTCGATGTGCGCCAACGCGCTCGTCCTACTGATGCTCGTGGGTGACCGAATGGTCGCCGGAACACAACTCCGGCGAGCCTCCACCGTGTACTGTGGCTGCCGGCGACTAAACACCAATGCGCTGACGTGGCACCATTAACCCAGCTACTAATGACGCCCTATGCCCCTGACAAACGGGACCCACACCTATTTAATTATAGACATAATTAACAGACTAATTAAACTAATCCTGCTAGCGACTGGCGGTGGGCCATGCAACTGTAGCGATTAGGTTTAACTCCAATAAAATTTGTTGGTAATTTGACCCACTCACCACTAGGCCCCACCCTGGCAAACTAAGTTAATTAGTTTAAATAAACTCTGTTAATATTGCTACTGTCTATGACATGTGGCCCCTCCTTGACCAGTCAAAGTGCTGACTGTGTATCACCTAGCCAATGACAGATGGGCCCCACCTACACTGTTCATTGTTGACCTGGGCCACTTTGACTGCTAAGAAAGCAGTTGACTAGACCCACCAGTCAGTCTCTAACTGGGTGTAATATTGGATGCACTTAACGAAATAGCTATTTAATAATTCGAATTTAATTAAATACACTAATGTCAGAAATATATTAAAACTTTAAAAATTAATATAAAATAATCCGTAGCTCAGATGAAAATACTTTGTACATGAAAGTTGCTCAGAACAACGAGACAAATTCGAATACGTAGCCCGTCCGTCCGCCACACACCCCTATCATAGTGAACATGCAACTTTTCCCCTTCGGTTCAACTGTCTGAAAACGCGAAACACCGGGGATACTTTCCCGGATGTTTTCCCCCCTTCGCCGGTATCACCACCTACCGTGTTACGGCACACCTGGCATCGTCACTTGCCATGTCATGCATCGATATGCATCTATTTGCATTGTATTCATTGTTTCTTCCCCATCTTCTCTCCGGTAGACTACGAGACTGATGCCGCTGCTGGTGCCCCGATCGGCGATCGACTACGTTGTTGATGACCCTTCCTTGCCAGAGCAACTAGGCAAGCCCCCCTCCCTCCTGATCAACCCGATATCGCCTGTTCATTCTCTTTACTGCTTGCATTAGAGTAGTGTAGCATGTTACTGCTTTTCGTTAATCCTATTCTGATGCATATCCTGTCTTTGCTACCACTGTTGTTACCTTTACCTGCAATCCTAAATGCTTAGTATAGGATGCTAGTATTCCATCAGTGGCCCTACATTCTTGTCCGTCTACCAAGCTATACTATCGGGCCGTGATCACTCGGGAGGTGATCACGGGTATATACTTATATACATAATATGTTATACTTGGTGACTAAATTCGGGTCGGCTCATAGAGTACCAGCGAGTGATTCACGGATTGGGACCAAAAGGACGTTTGTCCCGACGGCCCTCTGAGTGGACCTTTGTGGCGGAGCGACAGGGCAGGTTGAGACCACCTAGGAAAGAGGTGGGCCTGGCCTTGGTCGGCGTCCGTGGTTACATCAATTAACACGCTTAACGAGATCTTAGTATTTGATCTGAGTCTGGCCACTGGCCTATACGCACTAACCAACTACGCGGGAACAATTATGGGCACTCGATGTCGTGGTATCAGCCGAAGCCTTCTTGGCATCAGCGACTAAGCGACGCGCGCCGGATTGGACCGTAAGCTTGCGCTTGTATTAAGGGGGCTAGGCCTACTTTCGGCCGCGTTCACAATGTGCAGGTGTGCAATGGGCGATGGGCCCAGACCCCTGCGCGCATAGGATTTAGACCGGCGTGCTGACCTCTGTAGTGTGCCTAGGTAGGGCTGCGACGTGTTGATCTTTCGAGGCCGGGCATGACCCAGGAAAGTGTCCGATCAGAGGGGTCGAGCGTGTTGGGTTATGTGGTGCACCCCTGCAGAGAAGTTTATCTATTTGAATAGTCGTGTCCCTTGGTAAAAGGACGACCCAGAGTTGTACTTCGACCTCATGACAACTAGAATCAGATACTTAATAAAACACACTCTTTCAAGTGCCAGATACAACCCGGTGATTGCTCTCTAACAGGGCGACGATGAGAGGATCGTCGGGTAGGATTATGCTATGCGATGATACTTGGTTAACTTACCATCTACTCTCTTTTACTGCTTCAAGATAGAGGCTACCAGAAGCGTAGTCTTCGATAGGACTAGCTATCCCCCTCTTATTCTGGCCTGCAGTTCAGACCACGGATACTATCCATTTCATTGATACCAATGCATATGTAGTGTAGATCCTTGCTTGCTAGTACTTTGGATGAGTACTCATGGTTGCTTTGCTCCCCCTTTTTCTCCTTTCTATACCCGGTTGTTGCGACTAGATGTTGGAGCCTAGGAGCCAGACGCCACCTTCAACGACTCCTACTACATTGAAGGTGCCTACTACTACGTGCAGGCCGCCGACGATGATTAGGGATAGTTTAGGAGGATCCCAGGCAGGAAGCATGTGCCTCCTTCGATCTGTATCCCAGTTTGTGCTAGCCATCTTATGGCAACTTGTTTAACTTATGTCTGTACTCAGATACTGTTGTTTCCGCTGACTCGTCTATGATCGAGCACTTGTATTGGAGTCCTCGAGGCCCCTGGCTTGTATTATGATGCTTTTATGACTTATTTTATTTTTAGAGTTGTGTTGTGATATCTTCCCGTGAGTCTCTGATCTTGATCGTACACGTTTGCGTGTATGATTAGTGTACGGTCAAATCAGGGGTGTCACACGTTACTCCGTTCTTTATGAACTTAATACTCTAGATGAATGCTGGATAGCGGTCGATGTGTGGAGTAATTAAATGCAGGTAGGAGTCGGTCTACTTGTCTCGGACATGATGCCTATATACATGATCATTACCTTGGATATCATCATGATTATTTGCTCTTCTTTTAGTTGCCCAATAGTAATTTGTTTACCCACCATATGTTATTTTCAAGAGAGAGGCCTATAGTGAAATCTATAGCCCCGGGATCTACTTTTATCCTATATTAAAATCCTAAAAATACATTGCTGCAATTTTATTTACTTCATTTTATGTTGTATTTTTTTTTGCTATCTATCTATCACTATATAATTTAATCTTTGCAATTAACCGACGAGGGATTGACAAACCCTTATTCACGTTGGGTGCAAGGATTTATTATTCTGTGTGCTGGTGCTGCTAACGAGGTGTTGTGTGGTTCTCCTACTGGATTGATAACATTGGTTCTTAACTAAGGGAAATACTTATCTCTACTGTATTGCATCATCCTCTTCTCTTTGAGGAAATTCCAACGCAACTCACAAGTAGCAATGGCCTGCCGCCATGTCAAACCCCTCGAGAGCATCGGCCGCGGCAGCAGGATAGATATGGAGCTCCTTCTGGGTTGCACAAAAGTCGAGCCACCTCTCAGTCCTTGCGCCTAGTCATGCCCACATCGCCAGCGATGGCGCTAGTGCAGGAGGAGCTATTACTGAACTTTCCTCCGGATCCGGAGAAGATGGATGAGTAGTGTGCCACCATCTAGAGCCTCGTCGGCTTCGCCAACAATGATGGGGCACAGCCGGCGGGGCCCTCTCAATGGCAGCCAACTTCGCCAGTACAAGGGGCTGATGCGTGGACCGTGGGTGGTGCACCAACGGTGTAGTCCGCTGATGTCTACTACATAACTTATTCTTATACTCATGTTGGGCTTCCAAGCGCGGGGTTTTATAGAACAATAGCGATTTTTCTTCAAGTGGATGATCTAAGATTATCAATTCGTGCAAGGCATAGGATGAAGATGGTCTCTCTCAAACAACCCCGCAGTCAAATACAAGAAATCTCTTGTGTCCCCAATATACCCAATATAATGGCAAATTGTATAGGTGCACTAGTTCGGCGAAGAGATGGTGATACCACTATAGTATAGATAATAGATATTCGTTTTTATAATCTGAAAATAAAAGAATAACAATTTACCTGCATGAGGCTGACATTGAGCACGCCCTTTGTGTACGCCCCTTGTTCAGGAGGCAGTTGTCGATGGTGAAGATGTATGATCCTTATACTAAAGAAGCAATTTATCTTCTTCCCGTACCATACTATCACCCAACGCTCCCACTGTTAGAGCCCCACTCAGCAGCACCATTTAGTACTCAGTTGTTGCCCCTTTCTTGGACCTTACCGGCCGCCGATGGCTAGGCCACTGAAAGCAAGCCTAGAGTAGTGCCGGTTGCGCGCGTGCAAAGGGGGGTGGCTTCGTGGTGTCGGGCTTCTCATTGGAGGCGAGGAAACATGGCGATCGAATAGGAAAGAGGACGAGGGTGTAGTGGTGGTGTCCGCCATGGGAGGAACAAGAGGACGAACCGGTGCTCCGGGCTAGAGCGTCCATGACCTAGCTACCACGCAGATTGTGGGGCGAGGGATTGTGTTTGGAGGAGGCGAGCGACGATGGGGAGAAAGGATGATGGCCGTCGCGGGGCTTTGGGGATAAACTGAAGAACCCTATAGAAACATCGCACATTGGTAAGAGCAGCTGGCTCCACCCGCTAGCCACGCTGAATTGGCAAGTGCTCTCAGCGTAGGCATAGTTAGCCACGCATACACTTGGAAGAGATGTAACCTGCAATTTTTATTTTTACTAGGTAATTGCCATGTGTTGCAGCGGAGATATTTTTTTAAGGGAACCGGGATACATGTTCTAATAGTTGAACACCAATTTTGGTTTTTTTTGTAATAACATATAAGTTTAGGATTTCTATTCACGTCATGAAAGCAATGTCTCCTTTTTTATTGATTATTAATTATATTTTCCTTCTTCCACTCACTATCTTCATCTCTCCACCTCCTCGATCCAAGCTCACCACCTCTGTCAATGGCACACCCGGCTCAGAATCCCCCTCCCACCACCATACACACTTTGAATTTCAAGCAACTAACCATGTAACTGTATTACAATTTATAATTGGAGTTATGAAATAGAGTAGCAAAGAAAGCTACTTGCTCAAGGAAGATACATTTTCATGTGGTTAACAAAATCTGCAAGTAATAGAAATCATGCTTAGTTTTATTTCCAGACGCTCTTACCCTGATTATGATTTGGTGGCTGGATTTTTCCTGCACCTATATTTTACCAGTATCTTAAGTAAATCCATGGCTCAGAGTTGTACAACCTCCAAACATCTTATATTTAGGAATGGAGGTAGTATTTCTTTCGGGTTGTAAACCGTGCTTGGGACACATGTTATAACTGGTATTCAAAGGATCACATACACACTACTAATATCATTTAGATCTCTAATTTCAAATACATGTACACTTCCAAACAAACTGCACAAGCAGAAAATGAGCTGAAATTTCGATTTATATAGCCGTACCATAACATCAGTAAGAAAATGAAAATTTCTCATATTTGCATAAATCCATGAGAACAAAATTCACATACTTCAGTGCTCAAAGTCAGCAACCGAGGATTATTCTTTGTCTTGTCAGCATGCTAGATAGCCAAAGTCAGCACTTAACAGTTGTTGAATTGTTATAGGTTGGAACACAAAATTTTGAGATAGATTCTTTTGCTTGCTTCATGAACTCATGCATCATAGTATCATATGAAAACGGCAAACTGCAGAGAGAGAAACAATATTATCTTCTGTAATGATCACCTTGGTTCGCAATTAACAACTTAAGCATAGATACTAATATACCATCCTAGCACATGATCAATTTGCTTCATAGTTGAACTATGCAACACAAATAACATTTTACATCCAGCAAATAGTACATAAATGAAGTAGTTTAATTTTACATATGTTTACTTATTACGGGTCATAGGTAAATATTGAAGCAATATATATTTGCAAGGTCTGAACTACAAATAGGTTGGATAACTTATACTGAGAGATTAGGTTGCTGATAGAATTATAATACAAGTAGCTATCCTAATTAAAAGAAGTTCACCGTGTGCCGAATACTCCAAGTATGTGACAGAATTAAATAAAAATGGGAAGCACAATATGCTGCAATAAGTAACCAGATTATGTATAACATCAGAGAACTGAAATATTAAACTTGGTAAGGTGTCATAATCAAAATGACGATTATCTCAGCATAGTCAACCTGGATTGTACAACCCAGAACATGACTCCATGCACAGAAGCTAACAAGAAATTATACAGTGTACGAACTTTTAGCTAACAACTCTTGGCAATGCAGAAGACCCAAATGATGTGTAACAGGTAAATATAAGCAATTCTAAGAGATGATGCTTTAACTAAAAAGTCCAAGCAGTACATAACTCAAGTAATTTTGAGCATCTACAGGTACACTTTGATTTGAACATGGCAAGGAGAGCACATGACCAACCAAGCACACAACAATGGAAATAAAAGGAGCTGGAACATGGCACTACAATTAGCTTGCATTACAAACTGCATTATCAAAACAGACACATGAGACGGCATTCTTGATTTAAGTTACAGAATAGCAGAAGACGCTACTAATTTTATTTTATTTTATCAAATCAATGTAGATGGACCCATAAATGAGTGCAAAAATGATACTCCCTCCGTCCCAAAATAAGTTGTACTAAAGTTGAGACACATATTTTGGGACGGAGGGAGTAGAACTGTGCAAAAATTCAGTTATTAGTTGCCTAATCTGACAAGAAAGTGGAGATGGCAGTTAGCAGAAAAATTCTAAAATCTGTGGTAACTAAAAGGGCACCTATCTCCATGGCCCACATTATGAGAGAAAACCACATCAAATAGAGGATGAACATGCATGAACTTCCTGGAGAATCCAATGTTGTAGAAAAAATGCATATGCAAGTGAATACAGCCGAGCTCCAGCCCATGAAGTTGAACCTCTGTATGTCTGCATCGGTGGAGCAGAAGCTGCTCACTCACCTGAAGGTTGCTGGACGGGATCAGTTTGAATGGCAGCTGCCTGAACCGGATCGCGGCAGGTATGAAAGACAAGGGGCCAGCACGGTCAATGTCATGGTCGTTGGTGCCTCACTCCCCTGGTCATGGTCACGGTTGCCGACACCAGCGTCGACGTCTCGCCCTCGACATAATCCTGATCAACCCCTCCCAACGCTCGACCTCGCGGACCCCCGTCAGCAGTGAGCGCAATGTAGACACCACGGCGTCTCCTCCACCCGGCGCCTCAGCACTGGAGATCCTCCTCCACCTCGTTACACCCGCAGGTGGCGGCGGTGGCCTTGACGGTGGCCGAGATGCGCCTCCTTGAGCGTTCCAATGGAGACAGGTGTGCAAATCTCCCCGAATGGCGTCACGCTCCTCGTGTCAGGGATCGGTGTGGCGATTGAAGTTGGAGAGAAGGAGCAGCGGCGGGGAACCCTAGAGAGTTGGAGAAGATTAGGGGATGAGGCGTGTATTTTTTCTTCTGTCTTTTTTCACGGCAGCGTGGGTGGGAGGGGATGAACCAATAAAAAAACAGACGGGCGGATGAAGCTTTGGAGCAGAACGCGGTCCTTTGGCAGGAAAAGGAACCTTGCGTTCTTTTTAAATATAGTAGAGAAGTACAGATTTTGCAGTGATGTACAAAAGAAACGAATGAACTTGATATTTTTGTGCAGAAGCACAAACGGACATATTTTTGCCCTAAGTTTGGAGGTTAAATTTCTTACAAAAACGTACATTTACAAAATATTACAGAAATTAATATAATTTGTACGCATGTTGTTTATTTCTTTTAGTTCAAACTTTCAATTTCAAACTCACTCGTGTCCATCTCAGAAAAGGGACTACAAACCTAATGCTGATTCATATGAACATGGGGAAGAATTAATGTGTTCAATGATAGTCCTATGAGTACAAGAGAAGAAATCATTACCTTCTGTAACTTGAAGCAGGTAATTCCTTTCAGTCATCATCTATCCACTGAGAGGCAATCAAGGTGTTGTCATTGTCAACCAAAGTTAGGCTGTGTAAGCAGGTACAAGTCAATGCTTATGCATAACGTGTTATTATTTTTCCATTGTCAAGGGAAGGAATAAAAGATGTCCTGCTTGAGAACAAGATTATTTGCTTCACATGTTCTAATTTCAGAATACTATTGGGTGCTATACCAAGAAAAAAAATTAGGTAGAGTGTTTTCAGCTACACATTAGCATGAATAAACAATCATGATGCAGTGCACAGCACAAAATTTGTTACAAATCATGTACGCAGTACTATCTATCACTGTCGATTTATAAAAGGAACTCCATGTAACTATGGCAGGCAAATAAAAAACTAATTAATTGGGTAAAAGTGTATATTTTACCAATTATGAACCTTCAAGGCAATCTGGTGCTTCTGTTGGGCACCCCCCACATGCCACAAGGTAGCAGCTTGATGAGCAACTATACATTACCATAAATAAACTTTAAGCGCAACCTGCTGCTGTTGGATAGCTGTCCAAGATAAGAGATGAATGGACTCGGTTGATGTTCCTGCTAGATGAGAAAGCTATCTAGCCAATAGCAAGGCGAGGGCCTCTGTGGTCTCTCTAGTTCCCTTTCATGCTTGGATGGGTCTGTTCAGAAAACAGTCTTCCTTATGGTTCCTTAATCAAACATCATTCACTGGAAGTAGCTTCTTTCTGGCACCAAGGTCTGGTTATCCTATTAACTAATGCATTGTACAAACAATCATTCTGTGTCAAAACACTTGATATTTCAGCAGGCAGTTCTGTAGCCTTGTCCAATGGATCCACTTGAGAAAACCCTGTAACTAGTGTATTGTAAGTAACGTTGTCAGGAACAATTCCTGAGCTCAGCATCTCATCAAAAAGCTTGGAGGCTTCTTCATTATTACCAGATTTACAATAGGCATACATCAGAGTGGTATAAGTAAACTTATTTGGAGGTATACCCCTGGACCGCATTTGCTCCAAGTAATTCATAGCTTCATCCATTTTTCCTATTTTGCAAAAACCATGTATCATAATTGTGTAGCCAATTACTCCCACCTCAATGCTGTTTTCTCTGCTTTGTTCAAACATGGTCTTCGCCTCGTCAACAAGATAAGCATGGAACATCCAGTGCATAAGACTGCAGTAAGTTACATTAGTTGGTCTTATGCCAGCAGACTTCATAGTGTTAAGGACATCAATTGCACCAGAAATGTTACCAACTCTACCATAACCACCAATAAGTGCATTATAGATTACTACATTTGGTTCTAATCCACAGGTCATCAGTTCAGTCAAATATTCATTTACTTTATGAATATCCTTTATTTTACAATATCCATTTATTATAGTGCCATATGACACTATATCTGGCCGAAGTCCCTCAATTTTCATCTGATCCACCAGGTGAATGGCCTCTTCCATTTTATCCAAAATGCAATAAGCATGTAGTATTGTATTAAACGTGAAAATATTAGGCTTCAACCCTCTTCTGAGCATGTCATCACGGAGTTTAATTGCTTCCTCTATTTTATTGCCTTTGCAGCAACCTAGTATCATTATGTTATAAGTGATGCTATCCAGTTCAAGCCCCTTATTAACCATGGTCCTTAGAACCTCAGTAGCTCCTTCCATGTCCTTCCCCTCACAAAGCCCATGAATCAATGCATTAGAAGTTGCAATATTGACAGATAAACCTTCCTTCAACATCTTCAACCAAATTCCAACTGCTTCTTGGTGTTTTTCGCCCTTGCAAAGCTGCTTCACACAAGCTGTCATGAGAGCATCATTTGGTCGCATACCTCTTATAATCATTTCGCTTATAAGCCTTACCACAGACTTCAAACTTCCAGTCCTTTGGAGAAGCCCTGCAACCACTGAATTAAACAAACCAAAATGAACTACCATCCCAGCCGATAACATCTCCTCCAATATCTGCTCAGCACGCTCCATCTCCCCTTCCTTGCATAGAGCTCTAGCAATCAAGTTGTAAGTCACTGCTGTTGACTTCATCTCCTTTGAGAGCATTTCATCAAACAACCTGATTGCTTCTGAGAAATGCCCCCTCCGACAATGGCAATCAATAAGCTCATTGTAAATGATCTCATTTGGGGTGATTCCTAACCCAGCCATGTCCTGCAACACTGCACCAACCTCCCCAAGGCGCTGACTTCTTGCAAGACCATTGATCAGAATGCCAAAGGTGACCACGCTCGGAGTCACCTTGCTCTCTTCCATCCTCTCCTTCAGCCGAAAAGCCTCGTCTACTCTTCCACTCTTGCAAAGTCCATCCATCAGCAGATTGTATGGCACTACACCAGCACATTGCTGCAGCCCAGCATGGACTAACTCTGCAAGCATCTTAAGACCGCCGTCCACCTTTCCAGCCCTGCAAAGGGCCTTGATCATAGAGGTATATGAGTATGCATTCGGAGTGACGTTCTGACGACCACGCATTTCAGCAAACACCTTGCAAGCGGCGTCAAGCTGGCCAGCACGCACAAGAGCTTCAAGGAGCATATTGCAGATCTTAACGGAGGGCGAAGCGCCCCGGGAAGAGAGCACATGGAAGGCGTCCGTGGCACCCCTGAGGGAACCACGTGCGGAGGAGTTGAGGAAGGTGCTGAGGAGTAAATCCGATGAGGGGGTGGAGGAGGCGTTGGCCACAGCCGCTGCGGCAGTGTGGAGGGGGTGGTGATGTAGGAGGCGCCTGATTAGGCGGCGAGCGGAGGGGAGTGTGGAGCGATCGGCCGCGAGGGAGGGGAGGAGGAGCGCGGAGACGCGGGGGGACAGGAGGTCGTCGGCGTGGGCGTGGCCGTGGCTGGAGGAGGAGGGATCGTTGGAAACAAGGTGGTGAAGGAGGCGGAGGGCGGACGCCGCTAGGAGGGGGGAAGGAAGGGATGAGAGGGCGGATGCCAGACCGCGGTCGCCTAGGCGGCGGAGCAGGCAATCGAGGTCGCGCGACGCGTCAGGTGAAGGGGCGGTGGTGAGCGTCCCCAGAACCTCAGCTGCGGCCACGGCGTCAGCAGAGGACGAGGAGAGCTGGCGGTGGCGGTGGCGGTGGTGGTGGCGGATGGCGAGGAGGAGAGGGTGCTGGGGTGGTGGTTTCATGGCGGATGGCCCATGAGAATGCAAGGCAGTGCAAAAAATGTATTAATGCGCAGAAAAACTAAATCTTGAAAAATCATGTATTCAAAAACGTTCACAGATTCAAATTTTTATAAAACTGAAAAAGTTCATCGGTTTTCAAAAAAAGTTCATCGATTTTCAAAAAAGTTCATCAACTTTGAAAAAAATTCACCGATTTTCAAAAAAAGTTCAACGATTTTCCAAAAATGTTTATCGACTTTGAAAAAAGTTCACTAATTTTCAAAAAAAGTTCATTGAATTTGACGAAAAGCTCATCGAGATTGAAAAAAGTTCATCAACTTTGAGAAAATAGTTCATCAATTTGAAAAAAGGTTCATCACATTTGAAAAAAGTTCATCGAATTTGAGAAAAGTTCATCGAACTTGAAAAAAGTTCAGTGATTTTGCGAAAATTTGGTCACCTTTAAAAAAGTTCACTCATTTTAATAAGAAAGAGAAAAGAAACAAAGATAGAAAATGAAACAGGGAAAACAACTGCCTTTTCTGCGTTAATATATAAAGAAAATAAAAAGAACCACCATAGCACATGTGGTTATCTGGTTCAACTGGTTGTTGTGATTGGCTACCTAAACGAACGGGCGTGGTTCGAGTCGCGGCTGGAGCACCATTTTTTGGGAATTTTTAAGAAACAGGAAAGCAAGATGGGCCGGCCCGCTATAAAACCAAGTGTACAGGGGGGTGTGCGCCCTGTACCAGGCGCCGAATAGGATTTGGCTTCGACGGGCACGGGACGGCTCCTTTCTTCTCGTCAAAAACTCGACTCTCTTTGCTCAGTCCCCTCGTCCGCTATTGGGCTGCCTGGGCTGTCTAGTTTTTTTTTTTTGTCTCAAAAAAAAACTAGACAAGCCCTCGTTGTCTCAAAAAAAAAAACTAGACAAGCCCTCAGAAAAATGTACTAACTCCCTATTATATGCACTCCATAAAATAAAAAACTGCAGCATGAGGAGAATTTAGTCTCCTGACAGCAAAACCTGAACGCATAAACAGTACTCCCTTCTTTTTTTTTTACTTTTTTTTGCAAAAAAAACCTTCATTTTTATTTACTCTGCATATTTGGTTTGTATCAATTCAAACTTTGATCAAGTTTATACAAAATTATTAACATCCGCAATACCAAGTCAATACCACTAGAATCAACATTGAATATATTTTCACATCACGTATATTTGTTATTGTGAAACTTTATATTATCTATCTATTATATATAATTAAAACAAGAGGCGAATAAGCGATTATGTTCGTCAACATATGCTAATATTTTTTGCACTGTTTGATTAGAAAAAGGAAAAGTAGTGGTTGTACCCATGTTTGGTGGCTGCACCCCTTATCCACACCATTGAGTTGCTATGAGATTCGCCTTATCCTAGGATCGGCTTTGTAAGACTGTCACTTCATCATCTTGTATTGTTCGACCATGTACTTGGTTCGGTTGTTGCTTTATACTATATAATAAAGCGGGACAAAAGCATGTTTTCTAGAAGATGATGGTGGACTCGTGAATGTGCTGCATGGCTGCTAGCAGGTTTGGTTCTTCTACCAAGACGAAACTAAATTGGAGAGAAGTGAGAACATCATTGGCCGCATTGAGATGTGTTGCATGGCTAGTAGGTTTCGTTCTTCTACCAAGGCGAAACTAAATTGGTTCTTTTAACTTAGCTATGCTTGCAAAGCAGTCCTGGAGGCTACTCTCAAATCCGGATTCTCTTTGTGCGCAAGTTCTGAAAGCAAAGTATTTTCCGAACTATTCTTTTATTAGAGCAGGTCCGAAGAAAGGATCTTCCTTTACGTGGCAGAGTATTGTGGCAGGTTTAAGCACTTTTCGAAGAGGGCATATTTGGTGTGTCGGTACGGGTGAAATGATTAACATTTGGGAAGACCATTGGGTTCCTGGTAGTCCTCGTATGATCCAAACACCAAGAGGGAACACTTTGCTGCAAACTGTTAATGAATTAATAGATCCTACTACAGGAACTTGGGATGAGGTTCTTTTGAGAGAGATTCTCTCTCCAATTGATGTGCACATAATTCTTAGTATCCCTCAAAGTGCACACCTTGATGAGGACTTCATAGCATGGCACTTCACAAAATCATATATTTTTTCAGTGCGTACGGCATACTACATAGAATGGGATCATTCACATAGACACAGACTCATTCGGGCAGATGGCCAAGGACCGTCTGAGCGTAACCCAGTGTGGGAAATCCTTTGGAAATTGCAAGTGCCGAGTAAAGTGAAGATTTTTGGCTGGAAAGCCTTACATGGTATGGTCCCAGGATTGGCAATTCTTGCGAACAGACATATCCCAACGACTTCTCAGTGTCCTGTTTGTGAGTGTGGTGCAGAAGATATCAAACATCTTATGTTTACGTGTAGTCGAGCAAGGGAAGTATGGCATACTTTGGGACTGCTAGACTACATTGATGAATTTACACCTGTAGATAGGTCAGGTTCTATTGTTCTGGAAGAGATGCTTCGACAGCCCAAAACCACATCGCCGGTAATTGATAATGTTGGTCTGAAGGAATTAATTCTTGTGGGAGCATGGTATATATGGTGGCAGAGGAGGGAATTCGTCAAGGGAGAACGTGTGGCTGATCCTACACGCATAGCCTTCTCTATCCATGCTCTGACATGCAATTTTGTCGCAGCGCACTGTAAGTCTGAACGACTGAACCTCGCCAAGTTATGTGGACAAAGCCATCCAGGAACACATATAAACTCAATGTTGATGCTTCATTCTCAGAAAATGGTACTGGTGGTGCAGGTGCTGTGTTAAGGAATGATAGAGGGGAGGCACTTGCTGGTGCTTGTTGGCCTCTCCACAATATTTTTGATGCAGCAACGGCTGAAGCTACAGCTCTCCAGAAAGGTTTATCTCTCATCGAAGGACTTCAATGTGTTCCTGTTACTGTCGAAACAGATTCTTTGGAACTCGTCGAAGCGTTTAATGGAACAATTCAAATATGGTCTCCATATGCAGCAGTACTTGCGGATTGCTTTCAGATCGCCTCCAGGATTGGATCAATATCGGTGCATCATTGTAATCGGGAGGTGAACTACGTGGCGCACAACTTAGTTAAACATGCTTTTGTTTCAAATTCTACTATTTTTTGGGATGATGTTCCCCCTAGATTTATTGTTTCAGATGTAATGAACGATGTATCGCTGTTTGTTTTGCAATAAAGTGCGTCATGAAGGCTTTCCCTCAAAAAAAATTGGAGCAACTTAAAGATTGAACCAATGACATGATATGCAGGCCCGCTTAAATCAGACAATGGAGCGATCAAATAAAATAAAAATCATGCTCCGCAAAAATAGAGCGTACTACTAGTAGTACTTAGGGCGGAACCGGCCAGGAGAGATCCATATATCCATCGCGCCTGGAAACTTACGCGTGCAGCCATGCATATGCATTGTGCGTGCACCTGAACGTGCCGGCCGGCGGGCCAGGTCCGACTCTGCAGCGCCGTGGACTTGAGAAAGGAAAGGGACTCCACGGCTCGACGGTTTGCCTGGATAGCCTGATACTACTCACATGAGGAGGACGTAAGTTCTAGTACAGACTACGTGTGTATGCTTGCTGCTGAGTCAAATGGGGGGTTGAGCGGTCATGGTGAGACGACGATGAACGATTAAGAAGTCGTTAGGATCAAGTAGACAGCTACACCCCGCCCGCGCGGCCGGCAGCGCCGGCTATGTGTAGTGTAGTGTCTCCAATCTTATGTATGATCCAGGTTATTAGGGCCATGACCAGTTTATAAGGGAGAGTATCCATCCTTCTTTCAGTCTGAACTTTTGGAATGGAGTATGCTTTCTGCTGAATACTGGTCCATGTACGCATAAACGTTCAGAATGTGGGTGGGCTAGTCCGAGTTAGACGCTAATATCTGGTATCAAAACCAGCATCGCCATGCTAACATAGGTCTGTCTAAACCATTCGATGAAAGGTTAGATTACTATTTTTGCATGTTGGCATCATTTTTTCTTCTTAATTTATTACTAATGCATGATATATGCAATTATATATGATTCATTGCAAGCGTGAGATTGGTGACATTAACATGTAATATATATGGACGTATTAAAAGAAGGAAATTCTAGCCACAAGCAGAGTCGTCCTCCCACTTTTCAGGAAGATGACACAAGGGCCTCAATGAACAGTTTAAGTCACCATCTTATTTTGTCACAGTGGCTTGACTCAGCAACATCCATGACCGACACAAGAGGGGGCTTGAAGTCCGGTTTTTGCTCCGTAGTGAAGCATCAGTGACTAGATTATGCATAACCCGTTGCAACACACATGCTCTTTTGCTAGTAATAAGAAAAAAAGAAAGAAAAACTCTGCAGCTGAAGGCAAAGCGCCTACAATTGGTCCATTCAGAAAACAACGCAAACAGATATCAGGAGAAGTAGACAGCAGAGTTCAGCCGCAAGCTGGGAAAAGAAGTGGGCAGGTCAGGGTTTGTTCGACTAACAGAACTGAATTGTCAGGTTTTTGTGAAAAAGACGCTGAACGCTAAATTTACTTAAGCATCATGTCAAACATGGTTCGGAAGGGATTCATGAACTAAGTGATTGCCTTTCCACCATCAAACTCTTCACAATATTAATAACTGGCATATTTCATAGAAACATGTGTGCCAAAATGGTGCTGTATAATTGTATCAAAACGGAAACAAAGTAAGGCACATCTTTCACTCACAAAAAGCTGAGGCATCTACAGTATCATGATACTTCTTCCTTTTCCAACTCAAACATGCAAGCACCAATGTGAGCTACTACAATTGAGCATGTAGTGTCCAAACTAAAATGGGGGTCCTGTTGTGTTGAGATACCACACGCCTGCCAAACTGTCAGGTACTCAGGTGAACAAAACCAACAGGCGAATCCCCTGATTCATATACATGGCAGCTACAAAAGAGCCTCAATGTCAATCTCAACGAAGGTGCAGGGGTCCAGAATGCCAAATTTTCTTAGCACCTGCATATAACAGACTAGGTCAAATTAACTGTTCACAGATCATCATTCCATGGCTTTTTTTTTGCACATGATAAAAAAAATTACCTCAGCATGGACAATTCCTAAGTAGCCAACCTGCTTTCCATCACTCATAACAATTTTGCATTGTCTTTTAGTAAAGAACTCGGGTTCCTACAAGACAAGACATCAGTACAGATGTTCATAACAACCAAAGGAACGTTGGATGTGCCCAAATGTATCGAGAATTTCAAATGCTTACACTTGAAGGAACATAGTAAGTCTGGCCGAAATTTATGTGTGGAGCTCTCACGATTTTGACAATCCTATCCACCAAACCCATAATTTCCTGGGTAATTGATAACAATTAGCCAAGGCCAAGAACAAAGCACTTTAAATATTACTCCTGCACAAAAGTAATTGCTTATTTACCTCAAATCCAGAATTACTATTACAGTACAAAGCTGCAAGCCGGCGATTATTAGAGGCACCAACATCACGTGAAGTATCCAATGACACTACATCACCAACTTCAAAAATCTGCACACATAACAATGCTGAAAAAATATACTATGGCCAATTGGTTATTAGCAACATAAGCAACTCTAAAGCGTTTCTTTTAGAAAATCATGATAACGTGTATTAAAAAACATAATTATTACAAACCAATATTATGTATCAGCCGATAAATAAATAAAAAATGAACACTGGTAGGGGCTCGAAGGCCCCAGATGCATCATTAATATTTCAGCGGTGGTACAGAGCATCTAGCAGCAGGACCCAAAGAAAAATACAGATTACAACCAGATCCCTGACTTATGCAAGGAGGACCCCAGAAGACGAAAGTAAAATGCAATCGGGTCCTTAACAACCGCGCCGGGGACGAGACCACTTGGTCCGACGACCCCTCTGTTAGAGTTATATTGATGATGATCTTTGGCCTTTTGTATTCTAGCCTTTTGGCATCCTCTCGTACATGTATATATGTTGGCTTTGGCCTCCTACTAATATCAAGTTAATTATCATCAACATGGTATTAGAGCTATAGGTTGTATGCCATGGAATCTGCACTATAGTTGTAGTGCCTCCCTTGTGGCAACTTAGCCGGGAGGATTGAAAAGGGCCGCCCTTCGGCCATAGGATGCACCGGATTGCTGGCAGGACCGGCTGGCCACCGTAGGCGCCGTAGCCTCTCCAAGACCACCGTTGGTGACGAGCGTCATCCCCATCTGCATCAACTCCGCCGCTTCTCATCTGCTGAAGGAACATGCAAAGAAAGGAGAAGCTGGAGAACCTCCTCGAGAGCAGGGACGGACCCCATCCTCGCAAGAGATATAGATCCGACGAGGAGAGGCACTGTTGGAGCTGAACTTGCTGCGATTCTCCACCGCTACCCCGGCCGCCACATGACGGCAGAGAGGGAAGGGGAGGAGCACCACAGCGGCGTCTCCAAGTGCCACTGCGAGCTTATTGAGAGGGGATTCGCCAGATCCGCCGCCATCCCTTTGCCTCCATGATGAAGACGCTGCAGAGGACGACGACAACGGCCACCGGATTCTGCTCGCGAGATCTGAAGGCAGACTCCCAACGGCATGAAGCCAGACCACAGCACAAGGCCGAACAACATAAATCTAAGCCTACTATCTACAGAAGAAGCCCCGCATCCAATCCCAACCTTGCTCCAACCGGCACCGCCGGTGGAGAAGAAAAGGGAAGGAGCGAGGGAGCAGAAGACGACTCTCAACGAGCTAGGGAAAGAGAGAACCCGGTTGGGTTGGAGACTTGGAGTGTGCTTGTCAGCCAATAATTAGAATGTTGTTATTATATAAAAAAGGGAGTATATGCACATTAGCCACATGAAGGGTACCTCAGTAACACTGCTAACACTAAGCTGATGAATACGATTGTTTGTTTACATAAAGTACCTTTATGGGTCTTGGATGGTCTATATTATGCTTCAGCGTTTTCAACAAACATGACATCAGACTACTTCTTACAACCTGCAAGATCACAAGCAAAACAAAACATACATTGCGTACTGGAATAAGCACATGTGAATTGTATAATTATATTTCAAGATCTTACATTAGAAACAAAATGTATTGATTTATTTTGCAGTAGGTAAGTGAAGACAGCTAAATATGAATGACCACATATACCAGGAGTATGATGACAATATGTATAACTATAAGAGCATCCAAAAGGTATTAATCAGAAAGACAGAACCATAACATTTCATCAACTTCAATCAGTAAATAATGCGGCACCAGAGAGTAGTTGTCCATGCATTCATGATTATACTAATTAATCAAAAAGACAGAACCATAGCATTTCATCAACTTTAATCAGTAGATAATGCAGCACCTGGTGGTAGTTGACTAGTTGTGCATGCATTATTGATTTTACTTGTACGCATATGTAATTATCTACAACTATTCTCAAAAACGAAGCTAATAAAGATACCAAGCATAGAAGGCCAGGCCTCAATGAACGGACGCTTACACTGCTCGCTGATTAACATGCAATTAACAAAAGAATGACAGACATTTTTCTACTGCAAACGGCTGTAACAAATAAATGAAAGATCCAATCATAAAGACACCCTTTAGTACTTGAGCAATTCACCTCAAATTCAGAAGTACGGGGGTTTGCAATAATGACTGCTTTATTTCCATTGTCTGTCCTGTTTAGCATGTCAAAGTTCTCTTCGTGTGAAGTCAAAACAAATGTGAGCACCTCCATATAACCAGCTCTTGCAACCTGCCCCACAAACATTTTTCTCCCAGTAAAATATCGAGTGAACATATGCATATGAATATGGAACACCACTGAAGGATTGCTACAAGGTACTGAATATTTTAAGCACATACCTCAGCACGAATTTTATCAGAGAAACGGTTCAGTGGTTGCCTTCCACCAATTGTCATAGACTTTGGTTTTGATTTTGGCACATTGTTGTACCCATAAGCTATAGCAACATCCTGTATGGAATGAAAATGAAAATCAAACCAGAAACTATCAACCAATTCTAGATAATAACTATAAAAAAAGAACCTTCGATAGGTAGGGAATTGCATATGTTACCTCTACTAGATCACGAGCATGCAGAACATCACTTCTTGTAGGAGGGACAGACACCGAAATACAAGGCTCCCCATTTGATGAACAAAGTTCCGCTTGCAATTGCATTTTGTTCAGAAGGGAGATAACCTGAACTTTCAAATACTCAGTCGTATCACCACACTTAATCAAAGCTGCGAACTTAAATTCAAAGAACTCAAGCAGAAAACATTGACTTGATTATAAAAAATATTTGTTTAATTTAATTTTGCATACAGGTAGAACATTGCAATTTGCATCAGAAAAACCAGCTGTTCTACAGTAAAGATCAAAATCTATCACTTATTTGAACTATTTATCCAGATATGAGGTCCATGGTTTCCAGCGAAATGATATGCTGAACTCGATGATTTTTCAGGCTTCAATAAAATATACCTGCGTCTCATCTAGGGAGATTCCAATGGGTCCAACAATATCAGAGAGCGAAACTTCCATTTTATAACATGAAAGATCAGGATAAATGGCTGTGCTTCCATCATGAGATACCACTTCAACTGGTTCCACTTCAAACTTATTTTCACAGTACTCCGAAAACATTGCGACCTAGACACATAGGTAGCAGGTGCATCAACAAAATAAATCTAATCTTCATCCAAAAGGACAGCACATTTCCAATCTAAAAGATAGCAAGCATTACATCACACCTACCATTGTATTCAGAACAATATTTGCTTTTGTAAGGTCTGTAGCAGTGCATTCGATAAACACATTCCTTGTCTTCAGGGTGATAGCAGAATGTGCACCATTGATGATAGGAGGTAACGATAATAAAGTTCTGCAAGTATTAGAGTGTCAGCTTGCTTGTTTGTACAGTGCATTCGATAAATTGCTTGTTTGTACCAAGGACCCAGAATAAGTACCAGAACAGTCCTGGTACAAACAATTTAAGCTAAGTATTGAACTGGCAACCAAACATGTGTCTTGCCTTTTATAACCAGACTATACGCCTTGTAACAAAAACAAGTTGAGAAATGTAACCACAATACCATGAAATTGGTTTACCTGTTGCTATCATATATAACTGGGTAAACTGGAGAATTCTCGATAATATGCAAAAACTTCTTCAACTTCATGTCAGACTGCCAAAAGAAAGTGTAAGCTATCGGTGACCAATATGTACAGAGAGCGTATTTAAGGAAAATCAGAACTAAGCATCAAGGGTATAGAACTGCAGAACTTCAGAAAATCCTGGTTCCCATGGTCATAAGTAGCAATATTAAGTGTAGCAAGGCACTATAACCTGTGGCATGGCTACTTACTCTGTAGAAATCCATCAATGCATCCGCTCTGGACGTTTGCTCCTGAACCAATATAACAAAGCAAACGAAAAGAAGAAATGCAAGTCAAAACTTCTGTTTTCCCAGAAACCTGCACAAAAGACTGCAGAAATGCTCTAACAGTAACGTGTAAAGTGGGGATAATGTATCACCTGGTTGAAAGTGGTGAGTTATTTACCTGTTTTAATGGGATAAAATTGATTTCCTGTGGTGGTAGAGCCTGAAAAGATTAATTAATATGTCAAATAAAGGATGATAGGAATCAACAGGGGCATTTGCATTGTCGCATCATCAGCTATAAAGGAAAAACAATATTTTTGATTTTTGATTAAAATGAAAAAAGCTTATCTGCAAGAGGCACATAAGAAGATATATACTATAGTCAAGAATTGCTTGCAAGGTGGAAAATTCCCACAAAAATCTCGAAACATAAAGAAAAATAATATCAAGTTATGGTACACTTGAAAAGCTCAGCACCTATGGTGTTTCTTTGTATTTACTTCAAATAGCCAAGCTATCAAAGAATATGGACAGCATAAATAGTGCACTGTAATTGGGGACGTCACATCCAAACACCACTATTCAACATGTACATCAACAACAACTATGAACACGAAACCATGCCTAGGATGCACAATGGTTCCAAGGTTCATGCACCAGTTACACCAAAATTAACACCGATTCTCCAAATTTCCATCTGAAGTCAATAGCATCAGGAGATTGCACACAGGTCAGGGAGAGCTACTCTTCAAATTTTACTAACTAGACCCGAATCCCCACCTTTCAACTGTCAGTTAACCTCCCCGGAATCAACAGCAGTCCGCACCGATTGAACTCATAGGCTGGAATAACACCAAACAGTGGGGAGCACCTTGGGCTCGTGTTACAAAGCTTCAGACCATAATGCAATAGGTTCAAATAACAGGTTCAAATAACAGGGGCACCTTGGGCCCACGTTTCCCCCAAATTATGGCTTCTCTAAAATGCTGGTGAAAAGGAGCTCCAGTTTATCAATAGAAGCTGAGAGTAAGCTCCAACTTGAAGACAGCCTGTTTAGAAGTATACTTTGCTTCTGGTGAACTCAAGACAAACCTGAATCTCCCCCAAACAGGGCCTGAGGCAGCCAAAGGGAGCTTTTGGGGCCAATAAGCTATAGCCTTGACATGCGCAGCTTCATGATGCGTGCAAAATCAATTAAATGGACCACAACATGTCCTGCGTTTCTCTATCCCTAAAAAACTTAACTAACATTAAAAAAAAGCTTTAGCAATGATCCTCAAACAGAAATATGGGCTCCCACCAACCAACCACAGAGAAGAACAGAAAAATGCAGAACACACACAGAATGAAGTAGCAAGGATGTGCCTGACGGAAATACAAAGCTCTCTGGGATGTTTGATGGAATTAATAAGGAGCATCAAAAAACTGTAGCTAATTGCAGCAAGGTCAAAAATCTACCTCGTATGAGAAGGGTCCTTGCAGAGTGTCCAAATCATGGGTACCAATAGCAACAAGAGTTCTCTTCCTGTCCTCCAGCACAGTACAGTGAGTTAACTAAGGGTGATGATCTTCAACTCACATAAAACAAACTAACACGCCACTGCTAGCCAGACAAGTTATACCGGCAAATATTTTGATGGAGTTTGTCTTGAAGATCAATGAAGCTGTTGTATCTGACTTCATCAAAAGTTACTCCTCTTAGGACAGCACAAACTACATATGGTCTAATTTGTGACGTCTGCAAAAGAAATAAATATCAGCTGGTCAAGGCTTTGACTTTCCTTTAATAGATACTAGATGTGTGCATACATAATCCATTACCTTCTAGAGAAACAGGACAACATTTTAAAAATGACGTAATCCATTACTTGGCATGTCATCTGCTGCTAGCGTCTAGAATCTCAAAACCATGGGCAAGTTAACATCTAAGAATTGCATTTCCTCTTTCGGTTATATTAATGGTCAGGACTACAACGGAACATTTATGACACACATGGATTAAGCATGACAAACATATGTATAGAAAATTAAACTAGTGCATTAAGTCCGCCTTTGTTTTCTTTTTCCAAATCCCTTTTTTGTCATTCATTTAACTCACATTGTCATTTCTCCTTTTCTGAAATGTGTTTTTTATCCAGCATATGCATTAACAATGAAGTTGTTCAAGAGAGTTTCCAATTGAGACGAACACCAAACCCTTAGACTCTGTCTATCGATTTTATCCACAGCTAATACAGAACCGTTACCCAGAAGTTAGCAAAACACTGAAGATACTCAGCCTTACTGTTTTTTCTCATATTTTTTCAAGTATATTAATTGAAAATTTGGCATATGCCGTAATATGGCCATAAGAAATTATAAGGGTAAAATGCATTAACCTTATGTATAATAAAGAGCTAGATGAGGGTGAAAATGAACCTTCTTCAACTCATTACCTGCGGTCTAACATGCATCTGAAGCATTGAACCACGGGGGATTGAAGCAATTTTAAATGTAGGGGTTGCTTCACTCCCAGTGAAAATGCGAAGAGATCTTGCTAATCCTTCAAGACATAACAAATCATATCTGCATGCATTGTAATGGACATCACACTGCATAAGAAATCTTATGCTAATTCTTTGTAGTTTTTTTAACAACCAACAAGTCATCCAATTGAACTTAGTAAACTAAGAAAACATATCGTTAAAGCATAAGGCTAACCAAGACATTTCCAGTGCATACTTGATGCCAGCAATACTAATAAGGTGATACTCCCATCTATAAAACCAGTGTAGACTATTTGAAGGATCAACAATTTGAAGTCTTATGTCACATCAGACATATACAAGAAAGCAGTTCTTTCTCTTTTGCTGAGAAAGCAAAAGTTCGTGGTTGAACACAATGTGCTGTGTGGAAGTTTAACTATTTGAAGTATTATTATCTCACATCAAACATGTACAAGAAAGCAAGTTAATATACTACAAGTGTCTCACAGCACCAAATAATTTCTTACTACACCCAAAATGAACAAGAGAATAGAATTAAATACAAAAGTAGCAAGACAAAATAAACTACTCATTAAAACCTTACCAGTAACAAGAATTACTATCATATATAGGGATGGTGCAGCCAAAGTTTATGTCAAATTAAATAAAAATCAGAGTGAACAAAACCTACAGATGTTGGTTCCGAATTTGATGCCAAAACCAAAAGAATCACCATATATGCAGGTTAGACTTGAGCTGACATTAGTACGGATAACAAGGTCAATCTCCGCAAAGTCCAATAATTAAGTGACACATGCCATGCACGATACCGATAAACACCAAAAACTTTGAACTGAATAGCAGAACAAAATTTGCTCACCCAAATAAAAGAAAGCAAACGGGTTACATGACTACAGCTACAGTGACACCAATGCATACACACATTTGATTTGACAATTAGCAGCTCAATGCAGACTAATTGAGCTAGTGATACCCGAAGACGGACAGATATCTCACACCATAGCAACTCAAGTCAGAGCAGTTCAGCTGGCGAAACCAAAATGCGCTTACCTATTGGCAGCAACCTCAATCTTGTAGATGACCTCGTCATCACCGTCCGCTTCGACATCTTCCTCCAGGTGCTTCTCCTTCCGGATAATGGCCTTCTCTGTTGTCTACACAAACCCAATGAAGCAAATCACATCAAACAAAATTAACACCCAAATACCAAAGCATGCGAGTAGGAGAGAAAAATGGCACAGATCTGAGCAGCTCACCACGTCGTCGAGTTCGATGCCAAAATCGAAGCAGAGTGTCTCGAATTCGTCTTGCGCTGGAGCATCCACAACAAAGAAACGATATTAGTTAGGTGTTCTTGCGGCGGGTTAAGGGAAGGAGTATGTGCCGGGGTGGGGGGGGGGGGGGGGGGGGGGGGGGGGCGCTTACTATAGACCCTGCCGAGTGCGGCGAAGAGGCGGTCACGGCCGACGCTGATTGTCGGCATCGCGAGCAACGGCTGCGGCGCTGTGTTGCTTGCTGGCGGCGGGACACGCGAGCCTGGTAACCTAGCAAGAACGGCGGGGGAGCCCGATGAGGTGAAAGCGCTGAGAGGGGGTTTGGACAGACAGGTGGGCGCGGGGCTCAGGGTTTTATCACATGCAGTGGTCGCACTTTTTTTTATCACGTGCAATGACTATTCTTTTTAACGTGACGTGGCTTAACATGGATGCTGCATTAGGAGTCAGTTTTAGAATAATAACGATAAAGAGTGATGAGTAGCAGCAAGTCTCTGAGTACTGGAATAGCTACCTAATTTTGATTACACTAGCCATTTAATAAGTACTCCCTCTGTAAACTAATATAAGAGCGTTTAGATCACTACTTTAGTATTCTAAATGCTCTTATATTAGTTTACGGAGGGAGTAGAAAACACAAAGCAATTACTAGCATATCACATGATAAAGCGAATGGAGATTGGCCTTCAGGTCCTTTCTGTGGAATTACAAAACTAAGGGCAATTGAGATCAAAAAAATACTAAGGGCGACAAGAATTAATTAAAATCATGTTTCAATCTATCAAAGCATTAATGCCGAGGGCCACGGCCACATTTTCTGTGGAATTTAAGCTTGAGTTGAGAACTTGAGATGGCTAGAAGGGGATACCTTTTGTACCTTTTGCTGAGGCGGAACGCCGAAGGATGCCGGACTGCAGATCAGCAAGGGAAGCAAGCCTGCAGATCAGCAAGGGAAGCAGCCAAGAAGGAGATGGAAGGGGACTGCTCGCTGCTGCATGGGGCTCGCCGCATGGGCAGGGGCGCAGGTCAACGAAACACCGGACACGGGACGCGGCGGCGGGCGGCGGGCGGCGGGCGGCGGGATGGATAGGGTTCGACGGGCACGAGACGGCTCCTTTCTTCTTTCGTCTCTTTGCTCAGTCCCCTCGTCCGCTATTTGTTATTGGACTGACTGGCCAAGGCCCAGCAGAAGGGCTAGAGAGAGTGGGCTGCACCCCAGGCCAGCTTCTTTTTCTAGGCTGGGGAATTTCCTCACGCCCCCAGGCCATGGCCTGGGCTGCCTGGGGCCCATCTCCGCCGTTGAATTACAACACTAGACAATTATTAAAACCATTAAGCTACGTGTGAAGGGCGGTCAACCAACTATGCCACATGGCGCAAGCTGGTTGGCCACAGTGAGAAATTTTTTGAAATTCTTTTTAGATGAAGGTGTGGATTATTTTTTTAAATGTATTTTTTAGATAAAAATGAGGACCTCTGGTATTTTTAAATGGAGGGTTATGCAAAGTGGCACTCGTCGGTAGGCGGTTGTGGTAATTTTTTATTTTTACTCCTTTTTTAGATAAAGGTGAGGATTTTTTTTTAGATGTGTTTTTAGACGGAGGCAAGGACTCTATGTATTTTTTAAAATAAAAATATGCGCACAACTTCCTCTCAAGCGGCGCCACAGGGTGGCGCCCCAACCACTAGTCCCTCAGAAAAATGTACTAACTCCGTAGTATATGCACTCCATGAAATAAAAAACTGCGGCATGAGGAGAATTTAGTCTTTTGATAGCAAAACCTGAACGCGTAATGGACAGTATGCATATGATACTAGTGTATGATACTACTTTCGTAATGTATAGTATCATAGGTTACTATATTAGATTGTCTTATTAATTATCATATATGAAATAAAGTAGTACACCATTTAATATGATATACGGTATCATAATACTTCCTCCGTTCCTTAATATAAGGTGTATAGATTTTTGAGAAAAAACCCAAAATATAAGGTGTATTGCGTTGCATCACTCGTTTGGATAAATTTTTTAGGGATTTGATTACATTTACCTATGTTAGGCAATCTCCTCTATTTTATCATGCCAATTAGTCAGTTGTAATATCACCCAAAACTTGTGAAATTTTCCCTTCATGTGCGTTCTTTAATTTCCGTGCTACACCCTATATTTAGGAATTGTTGATGCTCAAAAGTGGCACGATCATAAAGCAGCATGCCGGGGCGAAAACCTTGCCAGGGTAAAATCTTGCCGGTATGAAAGCTTGCCGGTGTGAAGGCTTGCCGGCATGGAAAGCTTGCCGGCACAAAAAGATCGCCGGTGTGGAAGCTTGCCGGTGTGAAATCTTGCCGGGGGAGAAACCCTTGCCGGAGTACAAACCTTGCCGGAGTGAAACCTTGCCGGTGTGGAAGCTTGCCGGTGTGAAATCTTGCCGGGGGAGAAACTTTGTCAGGAAGGAACCGTTGCCGGAGTACAAACCTTGCCGGAGTGAAACCTTGCCGGTGTGAAAGCTTGCCGGGTAGAAACATTGCCGGTGTGGAAAGCTTACTCGGATGGAAAACTTGCCGAGTTGGAGGCTGTGATAGTCAATCGAACGAGAAGTTGAAAATGGGCTCAAAAGGTTATTCAGATGATCTCGGATGGAAAAATGATCTACACGGGTTGTCTTCGTCTCGTCGAAACGATCGATTTTGATATAAAAATCGTTCAAATCCGAGTTCGTATGCAAAAGTTAGAGCAATCGGAGTGCAGCCTTGTCACGAGGCGAGATGTGGCGCGCCCCACCAGACACATGTCTGACGGGTAGCGCAAGGAAATAGCCTGTGTTGCGAGACCGATCTGACCCTCAAGATGATCTCTGATCAAAAAACCTTCAACATGAAAGTTGTTCGTCTCGTCAAAACGGTCAAGATTGCTTTTGGGCTTATTTTCATCCAAGATCGTTTGCCACCGCAAAAAAGACCCGCAAGGTGCAGCCAGTTTAAACCAAACAGTTTTGGAAAGTTCGAATAAACCAGTCCAAATTTGACTAGGGTTTTGGACGTGAATTGATGTAATTTTCTTGTAAGGAAAGCCTAGATAAATTCTTTGCTTGTACGAGAAGTCCAGCCGCCTCTTATATATGTTGGGGTGACGGCCGATTGAAACAACGCCAATCGAACTAATCAACCTATTACACTTTTGTGTTCATCTATCTGTATCCCCTACCCTTGTATCTTTCTTTCTCGTTATTCGTTTGTTCTTCGCATTGGAGGGCAGCGATCCACGAGACTCTAGAGGCGAGCGAATCGACCTAGGGCAGCCCATAGCCGTCGCACTCCCTGACGGGGTCCCTCCCGGGCGTGTGGGGTTTCGGGTCTTCAAAAGCGCCCGCTGACTGTCTTGCGTATCGCGCTGTCGGTCGGGTCTCCTTCGACGTGAGCTGCGATGCATCACCCCCGGCGTCGAGGGTACACGTGACGTGTTCGTGTGTCAACACACTTTTTGGCGACTCCGCTGGGGACGAAGTTTCGAACGGTCTCTGGCCCGTTCTTGCTACGAAGAGATCATCATCAAGTTGCTGAAATCTACAAAGGTAATATGAATACCGAATTCTCCTTTGTAGATGCAAATAATTCATATGTTGTTGCTGGATCACCTAATGAGCATAATGTATCGGCTAGCCCTAGTTTTATCAATCATGCATTTAATTATGCGCAAGGGCCGATGCAAAACAATTTTCATGCTTCAAATTCTTATGATTTTAGCAACGTACAACATATGTATCCAAACTCTCATGCATCGGCAACCCCACAAATCCATATGCCGATGAGTAACATGATGGGTTTGGTTAATCAATTTGAAACACCTCATGTTAAAATTTCCAATAGCATACAAGAAAGTGTTTCACCTTTTTATTCATCGGCAACTGATTTGCAATATGTGAATCCAACCTTGCCAATGGATGAGAGAATTGGCCATTCTACTACTAGCTATTCGGCCAGTTACTCTCAACCATCATATGCTACACCTCATGTTAGTAATTTTTCAGCACCTTATGCAACTGTAGATGTTCATAATTCGGCCCCGCATCTTCATGGTCACAGCCGAATAAGTGAAAATATTTACAGGAACACATTTGCCGTCATCAAATACTGTAGCATATAATGCATACTCTACGCAATTCAAGAATTTCGGCAACACTCACGAATCATTGCCGAAAGAATCTGAAAGCGTTGCGGAGCAATCCCTTCCAGAAGCGGTTGTGGCTGCATTAAAAAAGAGCTTGGCACAAAACAAGAGGATTAGTGCTCTTTGCCTTGAACAATATGAAAAGGGGTTGTTTCCTGATTATGCTGCAATAAAAGCTAGAGTTTTACAAGAAGATGAATCTTTGCCAATTGATAAAATTGGCGAGCAAAAATATGGTTTTACAACAATGCATATGCCTTCACCTAATACTACATCATATTATACAGCCCCTACACAATTGCAAAGTTTCGGCAACACCCATGTGCCATTGCCGAAAAAATCTAAAAGCATTGGGGGGCAATCGTATCCGAAGTGGGCTGAAATTGAGAAAAAGATTAAAGCCAATTTCGCCGCTCGCCGCCAGAAACAAAAAGAAACAGAATTGGCTCAAGTGAAAGAAGCATTGCCAATTGGTAGAAGCAATGTAAAGAAAGATGATTCAGAACATGAAAGTGTTTCGGTTAAGAGAGCCGAATCAAGAAGTATATATTCTGAATCCATCAAATGCAAAGAGGCAAGCATTATTGAGAAAGGGCATGGCAAGCATAGCAAAGCGCCCATACTTGATTTTTCCAAAGTTAATGGAACCTACTTCCTGCCCTATGAGTTTCGTGCCAGAGAAATTGATGAACTTCAAGGACAAGAACAAGTAGCCGAACAAAGTTCGGCCGACAAAATTTTTCAATGTAATGATGCACGGAATCAAGAAAAAGATGATGAACAGGCGTTGGGGAACCATCCAAAGGCGGAGCAAGATATTGTTCAAGTCACACCATTATCGTGCTCTCCCAACATATTTGAAGAGGTATGTTTAGCAAGTAATTTACCTATTTTCAGATTTGGTTAGGACTTTATTGTTGATGCATCTATTAGAAAAATCCTCATAAGTAATTTTGAAAGACCAATGAAGAAGGGTAATTTACTTGCTAGCAATAAAGTTGTTATTGAGCATATCGGTCAACCCATTACGCCATTTATAAAGACTGATAGTGACTTATTATTACAGCCAAAGCTTTCCATGTTGCTTTATCTAAAGTTCATATCTATTTGGGTAGCTTTACTTATTTCATACTTGGCTTGCACTTGGTATCAATTGAGACATGTATGTTCTAACTATTTTCGTTTTAGAAATTTAAAGCCAAGGTTAAATTCTGTTGAGAAAACCGATGCTAGTATAATATCTTACCCAAAGACATCAGAAATAGAGTGCAAAACACAATGCATAGCCGAATGGTGTGGTGCAAAATCTGAACCATTCGTTTGCTAATTCCAAAGCCGTTCTCACATCAAGATCGGCTAGAAAATAAAAGGTTTACCTTTAATTCAAACATGTGTGATAAAATCTTTGATTTGTTGTTGAGGAATAATTATATTAGAATTCTTAATCACCATGTTGAGCCATCTGTCCAGGGACGAATGTATTGTAAGTTGCAAGATTCGTCCAAGCATAATTTTGAGGATTGTAACATGTTTCGTCAAATAGTTAAATCGGCCATCGATAAAGGACGATTGAAATTTGTTGAGACACTAAGAGATGACCAGTCTATTCCGATTGGTCCCGATGGTAGAAAGTTTTTGCATCGACTGCTTCAAGCCGATCCATTTGAAGAGAAGGTAAAAACTACAGGTGATGGGATGTAGGATCGAAAGTATGTCTAGAGGGGGGTGATTAGACTACTTGACCAAATAAAAACTTAACCTTTTCCCAATTTTAGTTCTTGGCAGATTTTAGCTATTTTAGGACAAGTCAAGCAATCATCACACAATTCAAGCAAGCATGCAAAGAGTTTATGGGCAGCGGAAAGTAAAGCATGCAACTTGCAAGAATATAAAGGGAAGGGTTTGGAGAATTCAAACGCTATTGGAGACACGGGTGTTTTTCCCGTGGTTCGGATAGGTGGTGCTATCCTACATCCACGTTGATGGAGACTTCAACCCACGAAGGGTAACGGTTGCGCGAGTCCACACAGGGCTCCACCCAAGGGCAACGGTTGCGCGAGTCCACGAAGGGCTCCACCCACGAAGGGTCCACGAAGAAGCAACCACCCACAAAGGGTCCACGAAGAAGCAACCTTGTCTATCCCACCATGGCCATCGCCCACGAAGGACTTGCCTCACTAGCGGTAGATCTTCACGAAGTAGGCGATCTCCTTGCCCTTACAAACTCCTTGGTTCAACTCCACAATCTTGTCGGAGGATCCCAAGTGACACCTAGCCAATCTAGGAGACACCACTCTCCAAGAAGTAACAAATGGTGTGTAGGTAATGAACTCCTTGCTCTTGTGCTTCAAATGATAGTCTCCCCAACACTCAACTCTCTCTCATAGGATTTGAATTTGGTGGAAAGAAGATTTGAGTGGAAAGAAACTTGGGAAGGCTAGAGATCAAGATTCATATGGTAGGAATGGAATGTCTTGGTCTCAACACATGAGTAGGTGGTTTTCTCTCAGAACATATGAGTAGGAATGGTGTGTGTGTTCTGATGGCTCTCTCATCGAATGAGAAGGAGGTGGAGGGGTATATATAGCCTCCACACAAAATCCAACCGTTACACAGTTTTCCAATCTCGGTGGGACCGAATAAATAAACTCGGTCTGACCGAAGTAGTAAACCTAGTGACCGTTAGGAATTTCGGTGGGACTGACATGCAACTCGGTAGGACCGATTCGGTTAGGGTTTGGGCATAACGTAATCTCGGTGAGACCGATTACACAAACTCGGTGAGACCGAATTTGGTAATTAGCTAACCAGAGAGTTGGTCAGGCAAACTCGTTGGGACCGATTTGCTCTTTCGGTGGGACCGAGTGGAACTCGGTGAGACCGAAAAGTTACAAAGGGGAAACACTGAGTTTACATTGCAATCTCGGTGGGACCGATTCGCTCTTTCGGTGGGACCGAAAAGTTACGAAAGGGAAACAGAGAGTTTGCAACCCCATCTCGGTGGGACCGAGATCCTTATCGGTAGGACCAAATTGCTAGGGTTTGGCAGTGGCTAATGACAAGTGAAACTCGGTGGCGCTGGATAGGAAAAATCGGTAGGACCGAGTTTGTCTTAGAGTTTAGGTCATATGTGGATATGGGAAAGTAGTTGAGGGTTTTGGAGCATATCACTAAGCACATGAAGCAAGAGGGTGTTGGGTTTCGTAGTAATTTCAAAAAAAATTCCTACGCACACGCAAGATCATGTGATGCATAGCAACGAGGGGAGAGTGTTGTCTACGTACCCAACGCAGACCGACTGCGGAAGCGATGACACGACGTAGAGGAAGTAGTCGTACGTCTTCACGATCCAACCGATCAAGCACCGAAACTACGGCACCTCCGAGTTCGAGCACACGTTCAGCTCGATGACGATCCCCGGACTCCGATCCAGCAAAGTGTCGGGGAAGAGTTCCGTCAGCACGACGGCGTGGTGACGATCTTGATGTACTACAGGCAGCAGGGCTTCGCCTAAACTCCGCTACAGTATTATCGAGATATGGTGGCTGGGGGCACCCGCACACGGCTAAGGAATAGATCACGTGGATCAACTTGTGTGTTCTAGGGTGCCTCTACCTCAGTATATAAAGGAGCCAAGGGGGGAGGGGGGCGCCGGCCAAGGAGGAGGGCGCAGGAGGAGTCCTACTCCTTCCGGGAGTAGGACTCCCCCCCCAATCCTATTCCAACTAGGATTCCCAAGGGGGGAAAGAAAGAGAGGGGGGCCGGCCACCTTCTCCTAGTCCTAATAGGACTAGGGGAGGGGGGAGGTGCGCAGCCACCTTGGGCTGCCCCTTTCTCCTTTCCACTAAGGCCCATGAAGGCCCATATGGCTCCCGGGGGGTTCCGGTAACCTCCCGGTAACCCGGTAAAATCCCGATTTCACCCAGAACACTTCCGATGTCCAAACATAGGCTTCCAATATATCAATCTTTACGTCTCGACCATTTCGAGACTCCTCGTCATGTCCGTGATCACATCCGGGACTCCGAACAACCTTCGGTACATCAAAATGCATAAACTCATAATGTAATTGTCATCGTAACCTTAAGCGTGCGGACCCTACGGGTTCGAGAACAATGTAGACATGACCGAGACATGTCTCCGGTCAATAACCAATAGCGGGACCTGGATGCCCATATTGGCTCCCACATATTCTACGAAGATCTTTATCGATCAGACCGCATAACAACATACGTTGTTCCCTTTGTCATCGGTATGTTACTTGCCCGAGATTCGATCGTCGGTATCCAATACCTAGTTCAATCTCATTACCGGCAAGTCTCTTTACTCGTTCCGTAATACATCATCTCACAACTAATCATATTAGTTGTAATGCTTGCAAGGCTTATGTGATGTGTATTACCGAGAGGGCCCAGAGATACCTCTCCGACAATCGGAGTGACAAATCGTAATCTCGAAATACGCCAACCCAACATCTACCTTTGGAGACACCTGTAATGCTCCTTTATAATCACCCAGTTACATTGTGATGTTTGGTAGCACCCAAAGTGTTCCTCCGGTAAACGGGAGTTGCATAATCTCATAGTCATAGGAACATGTATAAGTCATGAAGAAAGCAATAGCAACATACTAAACGATCGGGTGCTAAGCTAATGGAATGGGTCATGTCAATCAGATCATTCAACTAATGATGTGACCTCGTTAATCAAATAAAAACTCATTGTTCATGGTCAGGAAACATAACCATCTTTGATTAACGAGCTAGTCAAGTAGAGGCATACTAGTGACACTTTGTTTGTCTATGTATTCACACATGTATTATGTTTCCGGTTAATACAATTCTAGCATGAATAATAAAAATTTATCATGATTATAAGGAAATAAATAATAACTTTATTATTGCCTCTAGGGCATATTTCCTTCAGTCTCCCACTTGCACTAGAGTCAATAATCTAGATTACACTGTAATGAATCTAACACCCATGGAGCCTTGGTGCTGATCATGTTTTGCTCGTGGAAGAGGCTTAGTCAACGGGTCTGCAACATTCAGATCCGTATGTATCTTGCAAATCTCTATGTCTCCCACCTGGACTGGATCCCGGATGGAGTTGAAGCGTCTCTTGATGTGTTTGGTCCTTTTGTGAAATCTGGATTCCTTTGCCAAGGCAATTGCACCAGTATTGTCACAAAAGATTTTCATTGGACCTGATGCATTAGGTATAACACCTAGATCGGATATGAACTCCTTCATCCAGACTCCTTCGTTCGCTGCTTCCGAAGCAGCTATGTACTCCGCTTCACATGTAGATCCCGCTACGACGCTTTGTTTAGAACTGCACCAACTGACAGCTCCACCGTTTAATGTAAACACGTATCCGGTTTGCGATTTAGAATCATCCGGATCAGTGTCAAAGCTTGCATCAACGTAACCTTTTACGGTGAGCTCTTTGTCACCTCCATATACGAGAAACATATCCTTAGTCCTTTTCAGGTATTTCAGGATGTTCTTGACCGCTGTCCAGTGATCCACTCCTGGATTACTTTGGTACCTCCCTGCTAAACTTATAGCAAGGCACACACCAGGTCTGGTACACAGCATTGCATACATGATAGATCCTATGGCTGATGCATAGGGAACATCTTTCATATTCTCTCTACCTTCTGCAGTGGTCGGGCATTGAGTCTTACTCAACTTCACACCTTGTAACACATGCAAGAACCCTTTCTTTGCTTGATCCATTTTGAACTTCTTCAAAATTTTGTCAAGGTATGTGCTTTGTGAAAGTCCAATTAAGCGTCTTGATCTATCTCTATAGATCTTAATGCCTAATATGTAAGCAGCTTCACCGAGGTCTTTCATTGAAAAACTTTTATTCAAGTATCCCTTTATGCTATCCAGAAATTCTATATCATTTCCAATCAGCAATATGTCATCCACATATAATATCAGAAATGCTACAGAGCTCCCACTCACTTTCTTGTAAATACAGGCTTCTCCGAAAGTCTGTATAAAACCAAATGCTTTGATCACACTATCAAAACGTTTATTCCAACTCCGAGAGGCTTGCACCAGTCCATAAATGGATCGCTGGAGCTTGCACACTTTGTTAGCTCCCTTTGGATCGACAAAACCTTCCGGTTGCATCATATACAACTCTTCTTCCAGAAATCCATTCAGGAATGCAGTTTTCACATCCATCTGCCAAATTTCATAATCATAAAATGCGGCAATCGCTAACATGATTCGGACGGACTTAAGCATCGCTACGGGTGAGAAGGTCTCATCGTAGTCAATCCCTTGAACTTGCCGAAAACCTTTTGCGACAAGTCGAGCTTTGTAGACAGTAACATTACCATCAGCGTCAGTCTTCTTCTTAAAGATCCATTTATTTTCAATTGCTTGCCGATCATCGGGCAAGTCAACCAAAGTCCATACTTTGTTCTCATACATGGATCCCATCTCAGATTTCATGGCTTCAAGCCACTTTGCGGAATCTGGGCTCACCATCGCTTCTTCATAGTTCGTAGGTTCATCATGATCTAGTAGCATGACTTGCAGAACAGGATTACCGTACCACTCTGGTGCGGATCTTACTCTGGTTGATCTACGAGGTTCAGTAGTATCTTGATCTGAAGTTTCATGATCATTATCATTGGCTTCCTCACTAACTGGTGTAGGTGTCACTGAAACAGTTTTCTGTGATGTACTACTTTCCAGTAAGGGAGCAGGTACAGTTACCTCATCAAGTTCTACTTTCCTCCCACTCACTTCTTTCGAGAGAAACTCCTTCTCTAGAAAGGATCCATTCTTAGCAACGAATGTCTTGCCTTCGGATCTGTGATAGAAGGTGTACCCAACAGTCTCCTTTGGGTATCCTATGAAGACACATTTCTCCGATTTGGGTTCGAGCTTATCAGGTTGAAGCTTTTTCACATAAGCATTGCAGCCCCAAACTTTAAGAAACGACAACTTTGGTTTCTTGCCAAACCACAGTTCATAAGGCGTCGTCTCAACGGATTTTGATGGTGCCCTATTTAACGTGAATGCGGCCGTCTCTAAAGCATAACCCCAAAATGATAGCGGTAGATCAGTAAGAGACATCATAGATCGCACCATATCTAGTAAAGTACGATTACGACGTTCGGACACACCATTACGCTGTGGTGTTCCGGGTGGCGTGAGTTGCGAAACTATTCCACAGTTTTTCAAATGTACACCAAACTCGTAACTCAAATATTCTCCTCCACGATCAGATCGTAGAAACTTTATTTTCTTGTTACGATGATTTTCAACTTCACTCTGAAATTCTTTGAACTTTTCAAATGTTTCAGATTTATGTTTCATTAAGTAGATATACCCATATCTGCTTAAATCATCTGTGAAGGTGAGAAAATAACGATATCCGCCACGAGCCTCAATATTCATCGGACCACATACATCGGTATGTATGATTTTCCAACAAATCTGGTGCTCTCTCCATAGTACCGGAGAACGGTGTTTTAGTCATCTTGCCCATGAGGCACGGTTCGCAAGTACCAAGTGATTCATAATCAAGTGGTTCCAAAAGTCCATCAGTATGGAGTTTCTTCATGCGCTTTACACCGATATGACCCAAACGGCAGTGCCACAAATATGTTGCACCATCATTATCAACTATGCATCTTTTGGCTTCAACATTATCAATATGTGTGTTACTACTATCGAGATTCAACAAGAATAGACCACTCTTCAAGGGTGCATGACCATAAAAGATATTACTCATATAAATAGAACAACCATTATTCTCTGATTTAAATGAATAACCATCTCGCATCAAACAAGATCCAGATATAATGTTCATGCTCAACGCTGGCACCAAATAACAATTATTTAGGTCTAATACTAATCCCGAAGGTAGATGTAGAGGTAGCGTGCCGACCGCGATCACATCGACTTTGGAACCGTTTCCCACGCGCATCGTCACCTCGTCCTTTGCTAGTGTTCGCTTAATCCGTAGTCCCTGTTTTGAGTTGCAAATATTAGCAACTGAACCAGTATCAAATGCCCAGGTGCTACTACGAACTCTAGTAAGGTACACATCAATAACATGTATATCACATATACCTTTGTTCACCTTGCCATCCTTCTTATCCGCCAAATATTTGGGGCAGTTCCGCTTCCAGTGACCAGTCTGCTTGCAGTAGAAGCACTCAGTTTCAGGCTTATGTCCAGGTTTGGGTTTCTTCTCATGAGCAGCAACTTGCTTGCCGTTCTTCTTGAAGTTCCCCTGCTTCTTCCCTTTGCCATTTTTCTTGAAACCAGTGGTCTTGTTAACCATCAACACTTGATGCTCCTTCTTGATTTCTACCTCCGCAGCTTTCAGCATTGCGAAGAGCTCGGGAATAGTCTTGTTCATCCCTTGCATATTATAGTTCATCACGAAGCTCTTGTAGCTCGGTGGCAGTGATTGGAGAATTCTGTCAATGACGCAATCATCTGGAAGATTAACTCCCATCTGAATCAAGTGATTATTATACCTAGACATTTTGAGTATATGCTCACAGACAGAACTGTTCTCCTCCATCTTGCAGCTATAGAACTTATTGGAGACTTCATATCTCTCAATCCGGGCATTTGCTTGAAATATTAACTTCAACTCCTGGAACTTCTCATATGCTCCATGACGTTCAAAACGTTGTTGAAGTCCCGATTCTAAGCCATAAAGCATGGCACACTGAACTATCGAGTAGTCATCAGCTTTGCTCTGCCAGACGTTCATAACATCTGGTGTTGCTCCAGCAGTAGGCCTGGCACCCAGCGGTGCTTCCAGGACGTAATTCTTCTGAGCAGCAATGAGGATAATCCTCAAGTTACGGACCCAGTCCGTGTAATTGCTACCATCATCTATCAACTTTGCTTTCTCAAGGAAATCATTAAAATTCAACGGAACAACAGCACGAGCCATCTATCTACATTCAACATAAACAAGCAAGATACTATCAGGTACTAAGTTCATGATAAATTTAAGTTCAATTAATCAAATTACTTAAGAACTCCCACTTAGATAGACATCCCTCTAATCCTCTAAGTGATCACGTGATCCAAATCAACTAAACCATAACCGATCATCACGTGAGATGGAGTAGTTTTCAATGGTGAACATCGTTATGTTGATCATATCTACTATATGATTCACGCTCGACCTTTCGGTCTCCGTGTTCCGAGGCCATATCTGCATATGCTAGGCTCGTCAAGTTTAACCTGAGTATTCTGCGTGTGCAAAACTGGCTTGCACCCGTTGTAGATGGACGTAAGCTTATCACACCCGATCATCACGTGGTGTCTGGGCACGACGAACTTTGGCAACGGTGCATACTCAGGGAGAACACTTCTTGATAATTAGTGAGAGATCATCTTATAATGCTACCGTCAATCAAAGCAAGATAAGATGCATAAAAAGATAAACATCACATGCAATCAATATAAGTGATATGATATGGCCATCATCATCTTGTGCTTGTGATCTCCATCTTGAAGCACCGTCATGATCACCATCGTCACCGGCGCGACACCTTGATCTCCATCGTAGCATCGTTGTCGTCTCGCCAATCTTATGCTTCCACGACTATCACTACCGTTTAGTAATAAAGTAAAGCATTACATCGCGATTGCATTGCATACAATAAACGACAACCATATGGCTCCTGCCAGTTGCCGATAACTCGGTTACAAAACATGATCATCTCATACAATAAAATTCAGCATCATGCCTTGACCATATCACATCACAACATGCCCTGCAAAAACAAGTTAGACGTCCTCTACTTTGTTGTTGCAAGTTTTACGTGGCTGCTACGAGCTTAAGTAAGAACCAATCTCAGCTACGCATCAAAACCACAACGATAGTTTGTCAAATTGACTCCGTTTTAACCTTCTCAAGGACCGGGCGTAGCCATACTTAGTTCAACTAAAGTTGGGGAGACAGTCGCCCGCAAGCCATCTCTGTGCAAATCACGTCGAGGGAACCGGTCTCGCGTAAGCGTACGCGTAAGGTTGGTCCGGGTCGTCTCGTCCAACAATACCGCCGAACCAAAGTATGACATGCTGGTAGGCAGTATGACTTGTATCGTCCACAACTCACTTGTGTTCTACTCGTGCATATAACATCAACATAAATAACCTAGGCTCGGATGCCACTGTGGGTTTCGTAGTAATTTCAAAAAAATTCCTACGCACACGCAAGATCATGTGATGCATAGCAACGAGAGGGAGAGTGTTGTCTACGTACCCAACGCAGACCGACTTGCGGAAGCGCTGACACAACGTAGAGGAAGTAGTCGTACGTCTTCACGATCCAACCGATCAAGCACCGAAACTACGGCACCTCCGAGTTCGAGCACACGTTCAGCTCGATGACGATCCCCGGACTCCGATCCAGCAAAGTGTCGGGGAAGAGTTCCGTCAGCACGACGGTGTGGTGACGATCTTGATGTACTACAGCAGCAGGGCTTCGCCTAAACTCCGCTACAGTATTATCGAGGACTATGGTGGCTGGGGGCACCGCACACGGCTAAGGAATAGATCACGTGGATCAACTTGTGTGTTTCTGGGGTGCCTCTGCCTCAGTATATAAAGGAGCCAAGGGAGAGGGGGGCACCGGCCAGGAGGAGGGCGCAGGAGGAGTCCTACTCCTTCCGGGAATAGGACTCTCCCCCCAATCCTAGTTGGACTAGGATTCCCCGAGGGGGAAAGAGGGAGAGGGGGGCCGGCCACCTCTCCTAGTCCTAATAGGTCTAGGGGAGGGGGGAGGCGCACGGCCACCTTGGGCTGCCCCTTTCTCCTTTCCACTAAAGCCCATTAAGGCCCATATGGCTCCCGGGGGGTTCCGGTAACCTCCCGGTACTTCGGTAAAATCCCGATTTCACCCGGAACACTTCCGATATCTAAACATAGGCTTCCAATATATCAATCTTTACGTCTCGACCATTTCGAGACTCCTCGTCATGTCCGTGATCACATCCGGGACTCCGAACAACCTTCGATACATCAAAATGCATAAACTCATAATATAACTGTCATCGTAACCTTAAGCGTGCGGACCCTACGGGTTCGAGAACAATGTAGACATGACCGAGACACGTCTCCGGTCAATAACCAATAGCGGGACCTGGATGCCCATATTGGCTCCTACATATTCTACGAAGATCTTTATCGGTCAGACCGCATAACAACATACGTTGTTCCCTTTGTCATCGGTATGTTACTTGCCCGAGATTCGATCGTCGGTATCCAGTACCTAGTTCAATCTCGTTACCGGCCAGTCTCTTTACTCGTTCCGTAATACATCAGCTCACAACTAACATATTAGTTGTAATGCTTGCAAGGCTTATGTGATGTGTATTACCGAGAGGGCCCAGAGAGACCTCTCCGACAATCGGAGTGACAAATCCTAATCTTGAAATACGCCAACCCAACATCTACCTCTGGAGACACCTGTAATGCTCCTTTATAATCACCCAGTTACGTTGTGACGTTTGGTAGCACCCAAAGTGTTCCTCCGGCAAATGGGAGTTGCATAATCTCATAGTCATAGGAACATGTATAAGTCATGAAGAAAGCAATAGCAACATACTAAACGATCGGGTGCTAAGGGGAGGGAATGGGTCATGTCAATCAGATCATTCAACTAAGGATGTGACCTCGTTAATCAAATAACAACTCTTTGTTCATGGTTAGGAAACATAACCATTTTTGATTAACGAGCTAGTCAAGTAGAGGCATACTAGTGACACTTTGTTTGTCTATGTATTCACACATGTATTATGTTTCCGGTTAATACAATTCTAGCATGAATAATAAACATTTATCATGATTATAAGGAAATAAATAATAACTTTATTATTGCCTCTAGGGCATATTTCCTTCAAGAGGCTCATTAAGCAACACCTCATCCCTCCTTGATAGTATTGGCTTTTCCTAAAGACTCAATGTGATCTTGGATCACTAAAATATAAAATGAAGAGTCTTGAGCTTTTGATCTTGAGCCAATCCTTTGTCCTTAGCATTTTGAGGGTTCCACTTTCACATCCATGCCATGCCAATCATTGAGCTTTCCTGAAATAATCATCTTGGAATAGCATTAGCTCAATGAGCTATATGTTGTTATGAATTACCAAAACCTAGTGATAGTTGCACTTTCAATCTCCCCCTTTTTGGTAATTGATGACAACATATAGATCAAAGCTTCGACAAATGATAATAAGCATGAAGTATATCGTTGCTTTGAGAAGTATGTGATAAGTAAGAGCTCCCCCTAAATTTGTGCATATTTAAAATTTGCTTTGGACTGCAAATGCACAAAGAGTTAGAGTCATGGGTTACTCTTCCATGTCACATACATCTTGGTGGAGCGCTTAAAATGATAAGAATGAAATACATGCACTCATCACCAAGAAAAGTGAATGGTCACATAAGATAGATAAGATAATAGCATTCACCAAACATTAAGTGTAGCTTATGATCAAACACATGATCATCAATGTCTCACAGATAACGGCATAGTATCTCAAGCACTCAAAAGCAAACAAAGTTCGAGAAACCACCAAATAAAGCAAGAGAGAAAAAACAGCACTCTCTCTCTCGAAGCCTATGATCTATACATTTTTCTCCCCCTTTGGCAACAAGTTACCAAAAAGTTCCTAGAAAATGCATAGTGCTAGATCGACTCTCAGGCTTGATTTTCTGGTGGTGGTGGAGTCCGAAGCACTCCAAGGACGAAGCCTTCTGTAGATGTGGTTGGAGTTGAGGCTGAAGTAGATGCTGGAGCTGGTGGACCTGAAGCTGTAGTTGGTGCAGAAGTGGTGGCTCTGGTGTCAGCAACTGGCACTGCATGTGATCTCTAAGCTCTTGGCACTCTGGCAAATGCATCAGTTGTAGTCTTGCCTCTCCTCTCCTGCATGTCATCCTGAAGTTGTTCCACTGCAGACTGAATCTCTGTTACTTTGACATCCAAGTCATAGAACTTTTGTTCCATGATCCTCTCTAAGCTCTGCTGATTCTGAGTGAGGGTGGCCAGTCCTTGCTCAATCCTCAGTGTGGATGCAATCAAGTAACCAAGCTGCTCTTGTTTGGTTTTCAAGAAATACTCAGATGCCTCCTCTTGAGTTGGCATCTTGGCAGCTTTCTCCTTCCTTGCCTTCTCCTTCTTTGCTTGTGCTTGTGCAGATGATGGTTCATTCTCATTCATGACAACTTGATTGTCCTCAAAGTCTGGATGGATGGGCAGGTGTTCCTTGTCCAACAAGTATGTGCCTGTGCCCATCTTTGAGTTGATTAACTCCTGAATTTGTGGGGCATATCCACAGCTCCTCTTCTAATCAGCTGCTGTCCTCTTAATGGTCTCTACCATGAGGCTCATCACCTTGAATTTCTGAGGCACATCAAATACATGAAGAAAATTGATTGCATGGCCTCTGATCATCTTGTGATCACCTGACTTGGGCAATAGAGTGTGCCTAAGGATCCAGTTAATGGTTGGCAGCCCTGACAGAAGATAATGCACAGACCCAAACTTGAAAGTATCAAGTGCCTCGTTTGGAATTTCCTTGTACATGTTGGACATAGAGTTGTGGTCCATCTTCTTCTTGGCATAGATATCCAAGTCATCCTCATGCTCCTCTGGGGCATTGATGAGCTGTGCCCACTCAGCAACAGTAGATTGGTACCTCGTACCTTCAGACATCCATGTGATCTTTCCATCTGGGTAGAAATGTGCTATGGAGTAGAATTGCATAATGAGTTCCTCGTTCCACTTTGTGAGCTTCTGCCCAACAAAGTCTGCTACTCCACAAGCATTGAAGCTATCATACACTCCAGGATAGTGTTCTTCATTTTCCTTGATGTACTCCCAATTGACCCATCTCATGTCACAAACTATGGGCTTCTTGTCCAACAAAACTGTCTCATAGAAGTCCTGCTGTTCCTTAGTGTGGAACCTATAATCAAGAGCAGTTCTTCTCCTTGAAGCATACGGGTCTGCTTCTCTCCACTTCCTCAGCCCTGAGTCTCTTCTTAGCTTCATGTCCTCAGCCACAGGATGAGCATCATTGTGGTCTGGGATCTTGGGCTTGAGCTTTCTCAGAACATGCTCTTCATCATCTTCTTCAGCAGCTTCAGGCACTGGGGCCTTGTTCTTCTCAGTTGCAGGTATGCTCCTCGTATTTCTCTTTGGGGCAGACTTGGGCTTGGAGGCAGCTTTGGGTGCTTCTTTGGGCTTGGATGCAGCAGCCCCTGTCCTGATAGCATCACCCATAAGCTTAGGTGCCTTAGGTGCTGGTGCAGCAACCTCTTCTTCTTCCTCTTCTTCCATGATGGAAGCCTTTCCAAGCACTTTGGCTATGGTCTTCTTGACCCTTTCCTTCCTTTTCTTTCCTTCAGCAGCAACTGGCTCTATGGCTGCAGGCTTTTCAGGAATCTGAGTTGAAGCTCTAGCCTTTGGCATAGGCTGCCTACTTGCTGGCCTTTTGATTTTTAAGCCTGGCTTTGTGCCTTGAGCTGAGCCATATTCCTTCTTGAGCACAACTCTCTTTGATGTGGCTTCCTCTTCCTCTGCCACATAATCTTCATCCTCAGAATCTGAAGTTCTCTTCTTCCTCTGTCTAGTGGCAGCTTTTGGCAAATTTCTTGGGGTACTTCTGTTGCCATCATCTGAAGAGCTGGAGGGACTAGTGCCCTCACTCATGAGCACCTGCTCTTCTGATCTATTCTGGCTGTCACTCTGATCAGACATGTTGTAACTGCTGACTACTGACCCTGTGAAGAGTTTATAGATGAGGTAGAGTGGATGAGCATCACAAAATGCAGAGATTTTGCAAAAGAATGATTCAAAAACTTAGTTTTAGTTTCCCACTGAAATCATCTCGGATCTACCGATTTTTAAACTTGGTGATAACGAAGCAGTTTTGGAACCTAAACTAGTGAACTCGGTCAGACCAAGTCACAGTTCGGTGGCACCGAGACTGCTAGGGTTTCACAAAGTTCCAAAATCGGTCACATCGATTAGTAATTCTCGGTCAGACCGAGTTTCACTTGTGCAATGGCATAAGCCAAATCGGTGGGACCGAGTTTTTCAACTCGGTGGGTCCGAGATGGTTTCGGCGGAAACCTAACCCTAAAATTTTCGAATCAAAACTAATCTACGAACGAATTGACTGGATAGGAGTGTTTCAATCATGGCAAGAATCATTAAGAACACAATGTGCTAGAAATCGGACGGGGGCACTGTGATCGAGTCCATACCCTAGTTCGGCGGAGACTCGCTATGGCGGCAACGGCGGGGTTGAATTCCGTTGACGGCGATGGAGACCAGCGACTGGAGGCGGCTGGCGGCGAGGAGACGATCCGGAGACCACGTTGGCAGAGCGAGCTATCGCGCGGGCGAAGGGGTTCGAAGAAATTTCCAAATTTTTGCCCGTGACTATATATAGCCCGACCCTGTCGGTGTGACCGAGTGGAACAACTCGGTGGCACCGAGATGCAAAACTGTATATAGTTATTGCAACTCGGTGTGACCGAATGGTTCAAATCGGTTGCACCGAGATCGAAAATTCAGATCAACTTAATGATCTCGGTAGGACCTAAAGTAGGATATCGGTCAGACCGAGAATCACAAAGAGGTTTTGGAAGTTTAAGTCTATGACGAATTAGGGACTCCGAGTGCTCCTCAAATAGAGTGGTTCGAATCTGACTTGATCAAATTTTGTGATGTAGCATGAATAGAGTTTGTGACGAGAAAAGCATAGATAGCTAGAGGAGGTTATTAGGCATTCTTGTCCATCCACTTGGCAAAAGGAGATAAAACCAAACAATCAAAACAACAAGTGGATGTCCTCGAATGAGTAAAATATGCAACCAACATGCTCACACAATAAAATGGCAATTGAAATATGTGACAAAGCATGCACAACAATTCTAGCATCTATCAAGCAATTTGCGATGACTAGGTCATCTATATATGAGTATATTGACTTAGGAGTCAAGTGAGAACACTTGATCATAGGTCATACTCATCGTTTAAGCTCAAGTGGGGTTACCACTTTTACATAAAGCATTGATTTGTTCACATCTTTAGAGTTGCTTTAGCTCAGTCTTAGAGTAAAGCTCCCCCTAGATGTGATATCCCCCCTAAGAGGGATGAACTAACCTTGGGTTTTGTCGATGATGACTTCATGTAGATATTGAAGATGTGGATGCTCAATGTTGATGTAGATCTCTTGGAGCTATCCATATGAGTGAATTGCACTTTCAATACCTACATGGGTTAGTCCCACAAGGAACAAACAAGGATATCCATAGACATAGAGTGATGCACACAAGGATGATGTCCATGAAAACTTTTAGGTTACCTTGTCCCTTGCCTTACCAACAAGAGGGTTTGTGACTCCTTGAACTAGTGCAAGATGTGGAAGTTGATTGCACTTGTTCTTGCCAAAATGATAAGAGTGAAGTATGTTGGCGGAGTCACCCTCAAGAACTTTCTAGTTCTTCTTCTTTTGGATCCACATCATCTTGATGGGAATCCTTGGAGTTGTAGTCGTACTTGATGAAGTGGAACTTGAAGTTGTCTTGGGAATCCACTTGACTAAGGTCTTTGGAGCTTCTTCAAATGCATCAATTTCCTCTTGAAGCTTGTCCTTGCCTTTTTGCTCGTAGTCTTGTGGTGGAAGATCATCTTGAGCTTGTGTCCCCTTGAAAGAAGTATACTTCTCTTGTTGAGGGACAAACTTTGTCTTGGGGTATTGATCTTCTTCCCACTCAACTCCATTGGCATTGAACTTTCGTTCAAAACCAACACCTTGATTCTTCCGGTGCCTTCCTTGCTTGCGCACAATTTCCTCGAATTGCTTACTCCCGGCAAGGCTTTTGTACACTCCTTTCTCTATATTTCCCTTCAATAAGCTATTTTCTTGCTCAAGTGTAACTTGGCTAAGAGAATTATTAGTGGAATCAAGAGAACTACTAGAAGCAACAATATTGGATTTAGCATGATCATTGTTACTACTAGAGGAAGAATCTTTCTTGTTCTTGTTACTAGACTTGACTTGAGGCATGTAAGTGGATAAGAGTAAACGCTTGGCAATGTAAGAAGAACTTTTCTTGCGGAGATCATCATTGATTGCCTTTAAAAACTCATGCTCTTGCTCAAGATTGAGCTTTTCAAAGCGTAACTTCTCATGATCTCTTAAAAGTTCTCGATGATCTTCGAAGATAGTTTCATGAGCTAACTTAAGAGTGTTTAGTTCTTTAGTTAGAGCCTCAATCTTCTCCTTATCATTGTCATTCGTTTTATCTTGATTAGCATGATTAATTGACGTTTCATCATAGTATTCATCACTAGAGTTGTGAACAAGTAAATCATCATCACCTAACAAGTCATCTTCATCACTATTAAAATCAACATACTCGGGGTGTGTTACCTTAGGACCTTTGGCCATGAAGCATCTTCCAATTCCTTCATTTGGTGAGTCAAATATATCGTAGGAGTTGGTTGACACAAGTGCTAGACCGGCAACACCTTCATCTTGAGTATCTTCGGAGTCGGAGTGATAACTTCTCTCGGAGTGGCTGTCGGAGTCGGTGCCGGATACCCATTCACCAACATGAGCTTGATGTCTTCGTCTTGTGTAGCTCCTTGATGATTTTTCCTTCCTTTCCGAATCCTTGCTTCTCCGTGAGTATCTTCGTTCATAACGATCATCTCTACTCCTTCTCTCTCTTGGTGGTGATCCTTTGCTTCTTCTTTTTGGAGAATCTTCTCTTCTCTTGTAGGGAGCCGTACACTCATTGGAATAGTGTCCGGGTCTTCCACAATTGTAACAGTTTCGCTCTCGACTAGAAGATCTTTTGTCATTGTAGGACCTTGACTTGGAGCTTCTATCTTTGCTTCTACTCCTGTAGAACTTGTTGAAGTTCTTCACCATTAAGCTCAGTTCTTCATTGAAGTCTTGTTTCTCACTTGATGATGTAGGGGCTTCACATGAGGCTTTATAGGCACCACTTGATTTGTTGTGAAGTTCCTCTTTATCCTTAAGTGACATCTCATGAGCAACAATTCTTCCAATCACCTCCGTTGGCTTGAGATCTTTGTAATTGGGCATCATTTGGATCAATGTGCACACGGTATCATATTTTCCATCCAAGGCTCTTAGAATCTTCTTGATGATGAATCTATTGGTAATCTCTTCACTTCCTAAGCCGGCAATCTCATTTGTGATGAGAGCAAGCCTAGAGTACATTTCAGCTACACCTTCACCATCCTTCATCTTGAACTTGTCAAGTTGGCTTTGAAGCACATCCAACTTGGATTCCTTGACGGAGTCGGTACCTTCGTGCATATCAATCAAAGTGTCCCAAATTTCCTTTGCATTCTCAAGGCGGCTGATTTTGTTGAATTCTTCGGGGCACAATCCGTTGAAGAAAATATCGCAAGCTTGAGCATTGTATTGCAACATCTTCAACTCATCCGCGGTAGCTTCACGGTTTGGTTCTCTCCCATCAAAGAAGTCACCTTGCAAACCAACACACACAATAGCCCAAACGGCGGGGTTATGTCCAAGAATATGCATTTTCATTTTATGCTTCCAACTAGCAAAATTAGTACCATCAAAGTAAGGACCTCTACGGTGATAATTTCCCTCGCTAGACGCCATACTCTCCTAGGTTGTGAAACCAAGGCTATGACCACCAAAGCTATGGAGATCAAAGCAAATGGAGACCAAAGCTCTGATACCACTTGTAGGATCGAAAGTATATCTAGAGGGGGGTGATTAGACTACTTGACCAAATAAAAACTTAACCTTTTCCCAATTTTAGTTCTTGGCAGATTTTAGCTAATTTAGGACAAGTCAAGCAATCATCACATAATTCAAGCAAGCATGCAAAGAGTATATAGGCAGGGAAAGTAAAGCATGCAACTTGCAAGAATGTAAAGGGAAGGGTTTGGAGAATTCAAACGCAATTGGAGACACGGATGTTTTTTCCCGTGGTTCGGATAGGTGGTGCTATCCTACATCCACGTTGATGGAGACTTCAACCCACAAAGGGTAACGGTTGCGAGAGTCCACAGGGCTCCACCCACAAAGGGTAACGGTTGCGCGAGTCCACACAGGGCTCCACCCACGAAGGGTCCACGAAGAAGCAACCACCCACAAAGGGTCCACGAAGAAGCAACCTTGTCTATCCCACCATGGCCATCGCCCACGAAGGACTTGCCTCACTAGCGGTAGATCTTCACGAAGTAGGCGATCTCCTTGCCCTTACAAACTCCTTGGTTCAACTCCACAATCTTGTCGGAGGCTCCCAAGTGACACCTAGCCAATCTGAGACACCACTCTCCAAGAAGTAACAAATGGTGTGTAGGTAATGAACTCCTTGCTCTTGTGCTTCAAATGATAGTCTCCCCAACACTCAACTCTCTCTCATAGGATTTGGATTTGGTGGAAAGAAGATTTGAGTGGAAAGCAACTTGGGAAGGCTAGAGATCAAGATTCATATGGTAGGAATGGAATGTCTTGGTCTCAACACATGAGTAGGTGGTTCTCTCTCAGAACAATATGAGTTGGAATGATGTGTGTGTTCTGATGGCTCTCTCTGAATGAGAAAGAGGTGGAGGGGTATATATAGCCTCCACAAAAATCCAACCGTTACACAGTTTTCCAATCTCGGTGGGACCGAATCAATAAACTCGGTCGGACCGAAAATGTAAACCTAGTGACCAGTTAGGAATTTCGGTGGGACTGACATGCAACTCGGTAGGACCGATTCGGTTAGGGTTTGGGCATAACGTAATCTCGGTGAGACCGATTACACAAACTCGGTGAGACCGAATTTGGTAATTAGCTAACCAGAGAGTTGGTCAGGCAAACTCGGTGGGACCGATTTGCTCTTTCGGTGAGACCGAGTGGAACTCGGTGAGACCGAAAAGTTACAAAGGGGAAACACTGAGTTTACATTGCAATCTCGGTGGGACCGATTCGCTCTTTCGGTGAGACCGAAAAGTTACGAAAGGGAAACAGAGAGTTTGCAACCCCATCTCGGTGAGACCGAGATCCCTATCGGTAGAACCGAATTGCTAGGGTTTGGCAGTGGCTTATGACAAGTGAAACTCGGTGGCGCCGGATAGGAAAGAATCGGTAGGACCGAGTTTGGCTTAGTGTTTAGGTCATATGTGGATATGGGAAAGTAGTTGAGGGTTTTGGAGCATATCATTAAGCACATGAAGCAAGAGGCTCATTAAGCAACACCTCATCCCTCCTTGATAGTATTGGCTTTTCCTAAATGGACTCAATGTGATCTTGGATCACTAAAATATAAAATGAGGAGTCTTGAGCTTTTGAGCTTGAGCCAATCCTTTGTCCTTAGCATTTTGAGGGTTCCACTTTCACATCCATGCCATGCCAATCATTGAGCTTTCCTGAAATCTCAATGAGCTATATGTTGTTATGAATTACCAAAACCACCTAGGGATAGTTTCACTTTCAACTATGGAGCAATGTTTGCCTATAGTCAACAGAATTGCTAAGAGGATTACTGGCATTTCCACTTTCATAACTCAAGCAGGGAAGGTATTGTTGGTCAAATCTGTGTTGGCTTCTTTAGCAGTTTACTTCATGTGTTGTCTGGATGTTACCATCACAACTAAACAACAGATCATTAAATACTTAAGACATTGCCTATGGAGGAGTCCTGATATGGGGGATAGGAGGCCAGCCTTAGTGGCTTGGCACACAGTTTGCAGACCAAAAGATCAGGGTGGCTTGGGTGTTCTGGATATCTTCTCACAAAATAAAACCATGCTCATGAAAAATCTTCATAAATTTTACAACAGACATGATATCCCTTGGGTCAATTTAATTTGGGAATCATACTACAGCAATGGACAACTTCCAGGGGATCAAAAAGTGGGCTCATTTTGGTGGAAATCCAACCTAGCGCTCATCGATTAATTCAAAGCTATAGCTAGATGCAATGTGGGAGATGGCAAAAGTGCTCTGTTCTGGGATGATATGTGGCACCAATTTGTTCTAAAACACAGGTTTGATCACTTATATTCCTTTGTTAGAGATCCACACAAAAGTGTTCAACAAGTGATCAACACTGAATATCTCCAAGATTTATTCCATCTGCCTCTTACTACACAAGCATATGAGGAGTTCACACAAATGGAGGACATGTGCATTTCTCTAAGACACTCTGAATACTTAGATGCATTGGATACTTGGAGTTACATCTGGGGAAATGAATACTATTCCTCAATTAAAGCCTATAAAGTGCTAATTGGACACAAACAAACTCCACCTCACTTCTCATGGATTTGGAAAAGTTCCTGTCAGCCCAAGCACAAAGTTTTCTTCTGGATGCTGTTGCATGACAGAATAAACACAAGGAATCTTTTAAGAAGGAAAAACTTTGAATTGGAAGTCTACAATTGTGCAGTGAGAAATTGTCAGCAGGAAGAAACTTTGCACCATCTTTTTTGGGGATGCCCTTTTGCTATCAGATGTTGGGACTTCATCTGACCTTCAAGAACACCTAACTTGTCAGTTCTGGAAGCATACCAAGATCTCAAGGACAAACTCAATTACCCTTTCTTTATGGAGATTATAATATTGGGATCATGGGCAATCTGGATATCAAGAAACAACAAGATTTTTGAAAATATAACTCCTTCATTTGATGGCTGGAAGCACATATTCTCTCAGGAGTTAAAGCTTCTCAAATACAGGATCAAGAAGAAATATGAAGTTCAATTCTCTGCTTGGCTGGATGCTTGGTTGTAATTTGTATTTATGTATAGTTCCCTTTGTTTCTTTTGTTTTTTCTTGGTCTTTTCTTCTTCTTAGCTATAGGTTAGACTTCTTTTTTGGGTAGTTTCTTTTCTGTTCTTCTTTTTCTTTTTGATTGGGCTTATCTCAAGCCCACCAGCCATTTGTTGTTTGTTTTTTTTCTTTCAATAAAAGTTGCAGTGGGGTGTTTACCCTACTGTTTATAGTCAAAAAAGATCAAGTGGGAGCTCAATGAAGATCTTGGTCGTTGTTATTTGTCTTTTCCAGTTGATCAGTACTGGAGCCCAGTTGGGATGATTGGGGATCTAGCATTTGGGTTTGTACTCTGGATGATGTATGTTTAACTTGTTATTTGTGTGAAGTGGCGATTGTAAGCCAACTCTTTATCCCTTTCTTATTCAGTACATGGGATTGTGTAAGATTACCCCACTTGTGACTAAACCACCATGCGGTTATGCCTCTAAGTCGTGCCTCGACACGTGGGAGATATAGCCGCATTGTGGGTGTTACAATATCCTTATTCCACTAAGGATAATTTTGACCGATGTTCAGTGATCCACGAGTGGATCACTATTGTACCCTCTTGCCAAACTCTTGGTGAGGTACACAATAGGTCTGGTACACAACATAGCATTCTTTATGGAACCTATGTCTGAGGCATAGGGAATGACTTTTCATTCTCTATTTTCTGCCGTGGTCGGGTTTAGAGTCTTTACTCAACTTTACACCTTGCAACACAGGCAAGAACTCCTTCTTTGAATGTTCCATTTTGAACTACTTCAAAATCTTGTCAAGGTATGTACTCATTGAAAAATATATCAAGCGTCTTGATCCGTCTCTATAGATCTTGATGCTCAATATGTAAGTAGCTTCATCGAGGTCTTTCTTTGAAAAACTCCTTTAAAATACTCCTTTATGCTTTCCAGAAAATTCTACATCATTTCCGATCAACAATATGTCATTCACATATACTTATCAAAAAGGTTGTAGTGCTCCCACTCACTTTCTTGTAAATACAGGCTTCACCGCAAGTCTGTATAAAACCATATGCTTTGATCACTTTATCAAAGCATATATTCCAACTCCGAGATGCTTGCACCAGTCCATAGATGGATCACTCGAGCTTGCACACTTTGTTAGCACCTTTAGGATTGAAAAAACCTTCTTGTTGCATCATATACAACTCTTCTTCAAGAAATCCATTAAGGAATGCAGTTTTGACATCCATTTGCCAGATTTCATAAAATGTGGCAGTTGCTAACATGATTCGGATAGACTTAAGCATCGCTATGAGTGAGAAGATCTCATCGTCTTCAACATCTTGAACTTGTCGAAAACCTTTTACGACAATTCAAGCTTTGTATATAGTAATACTACTATCAGTGTCTGTCTTCCTCTTGAAGATCCATTTATTCTCAATGGCTTGCTGATCATTGGGCAAGTCAACCAAAGTCCACACTTTGTTCTCATACATGGATCCCATCTCAGATTTCATGGCCTCAATCCATTTTGCAGAATCTAGGCTCATCATCGCTTCCTCATAGTTCATAGGTTCGTCATGGTCTAGTAACATGACTTCCAGAAAGGATTACCGTACCACTCTGGTGCGGACCATACTCTGGTTGACCTACGAGGTTCGGTAGTAACTTGATCTGAAGTTTCATGATCATCATCATTAGCTTCCTCACTAATTGGTGTAGGAATCACTGGAACTAATTTCTGTGATGACTACTTTCCAATTCATGAGAAGGCACACCTACCTCATCAAGTTCTACTTTCCTCCCACTCACTTCTTTCGAGAAAAAATCCTTCTCTAGAAAGGATCCACTCTTAGCAACAAAGATATTGCCTTTGGATTTGTGATAGAAGGTGTACCCAATAGTTTCTTTTGGGTATCCTATGAAGACGCACTTCTCCGATTTGGGTTTGAGCTTATCAGGCTGAAACTTTTTCACATAAGCATCGCAACCCCAAACTTTAAGAAACGATAGCTTAGGTTTCTTGCCAAACCAGAGTTCATATGGTATCGTCTCAACGGATTTAGATGGTGCCCTATTTAACGTGAATGCAGCTATCTCTAATGCATAACCCCAAAACCGATAGTGGTAAATCGGTAAGAGACATCATAGATCGCACCATATCTAATAAAGTATGATTACGATGTTCAGACACACCATTACGCTGTGGTGTTCCGGGTGGCATGATTTGTGAAACTATTATGCATTGTTTCAAATGAAGACCAAACTTGAAACTCAAGTATTCTCCTCCATGATCAGATCGTAGAAACTTTATTTTCTTGTTACGATGATTTTCCACTTCACTCTGAAATTCTTTGAACTTTTCAAATATTTCAGACTTATGTTTCATCAAGCAGATATACCCATATCTGCTCAAATCATCTGTGAAGGTCAAAAAATAATGATACCCGCCGCGAGCATCAACACTCATCGGACCGCATACATCAGTATGTATTATACCCAACAAGTCTGTTGCTTGCTCCATTGTTCCAGAGAACAGAGTCTTAGTCATCTTGCCCATGAGGCATGGTTCGCAAGCATCAAGTGATTCATAATCAAGTGATTCCAAAAGCCCATCAGCATGGAGTTTCTTCATGCGCTTTACACCAATATGACCTAAACGGAAGTGCCACAAATATGTTGCACTATCATTGTCAACTTTGCATCTTTTGGCATCAATATTATGAATATGTGTATCATTATGATCGAGATCCAATAAACCATTTATATTAAGTGTATGACCATAGAAGGTTTTATTCATGTAAACAGAACAACAATTATTCTTTGACTTAAATGAATAATCGTAGTGCAATAAACATGATCCAATCATATTCATGCTCAACGCAAACACCAAATAACATTTATTTTGGTCCAACACTAATCTCGAAGGTAGAGGGAGTGTGCCATGGTGATCTTATCAACCTTGGAATCACTTCCAACACACATCATCACCTCACCCTCAACTAGTCTCTGTTCATTTTGTAACTCATGTTTCAAGTTACTAATCATAACAACTGAACTAGTATAAAATACCCAGGGGCTACTATGAATACTAGTAAAGTACACATCAATAACATGTATATCATATATACTTTTGTTCACTTTGCCATCCTTCTTATCCACCAAGTATTTGGGGCAGTTCCTCTTCCAATGACCATTTCCTTTGTAGTAGAAGCACTCAGTTTCAGGCTTGGGTCTAGCTTTGGGATTCTTCATGGGAGTGGCAACTTGCTAGCCATTCTTCTTGAAGTTCCCTTTCTTTCCCTTTCCCTTTTAATTGAAACTAGTGGTCTTGTCAACCATCAACACTTGATGCTTTTCTTGATTTCTACCTTCACTGATTTTAGCATCACGAAGAGCTCGAGGAATCATTTTCGTCATCCCTTGCATATTATAGTTCATCACGAAGTTCCAGTAACTTGGTGATAGTGACTAGAGAACTCTGTCAATCACTATCTTATCTGGAAGATTAACTCCCTAGTTGATTCAAGCAATTGTAGTACTCAGACATTCTGAGCACATGCTCACTGGTTGAGCTATTCTCCTCCATCTTTTAGGCAAAGTACTTGTCAGAGGTCTCATACCTCTTGACTCGGGCATGAGTTTGAAATACCAATTTCAGCTCTTGGAACATCATATGCTCTGTGACATTTCAAAACATTTTTGAAGTCCCGGTTCTAAGCCGTAAAGCATGGTGCACTAAACTATCAAGTAGTCATCATACCGAACTTGTCAAACATTCATAACGTCTGCATCTGCTCCTGCAATAGTTTTGTCACCTAGCGGTGCATCAAGGACATAATTCTTTTGTGCAGCTATCAACTTTCAACTTAGTTTTCTCTAGGAACATATCATAAATAAAACTGGGAAGATATACGCGAGCAATTGATCTACAACATAGATATGCAAATACTATCAGGACTAAGTTCATGATAAATTTAAGTTCAATTAATCATATTACTTAAGAACTCCCACTTAGATAGACATCCCTCTAATCATCTAAGTGATCACGTGATCCATATAAACTAAACCATGTCCGATCATCACGTGAGATGGAGTAGTTTTCAATGGTGAACATCACTATGTTGATCATATCTACTATATGATTCACGCTCGACCTTTCGGTCTTAGTGTTCCGAGGCCATATCTGCATATGCTAGGCTCTTCAAGTTTAACGTGAGTATTCTGCTTGTGCAAAACTGGCTTGCACCCGTTGTATGTGAACGTAGATCTTATCACACCCGATCATCACTTGGTGTCTCAACACGATGAACTGTAGCAACGGTGCGTACTCAGGGAGAACACTTATACCTTGAAATTTAGTGAGAGATCATATTATAATGCTACCGTCGTACTAAGCAAAATAAGATGCATAAAGGATAAACATCACATGCAATCAATATAAGTGATATGATATGGCCATCATCATCTTGTGCCTTCGATCTCCATCTCCAAAGAATCGTCATGATCACCATCGTCACCGGCTTGCACTACAAAAAAAAACATCTGTGACATTTTGGGCCGAACGAAATATTTTTCTGTCATACTTATGACACTTCTATGGCAATAATTGTGACAAAACCCGGTATCATCATAGATGTGGTGGGGACCTACTTCTATGAAAAAAAATCCTGAAAGAAAATGGGCTTTTCGTCCTAGGCCGTCCATAATGGAAAAAACCATGGTAGAAGCGAGGGCGAGGAAAATATCAGGGAGTTCCCGGTTACGGTGGGTGGTCGAGGGCCGAGCGATGCGTGTTTCTCTTGTACGTACGCGCGTGTGTGCAAGGCTGATATGTCCATTTTGCATCATGCTTTTATATCGATATTTATTGCATTATGGGCTGTTATTACACATTATGTCACAATACTTATGCCTATTCTCTCTTATTTTACAAGGTTTACATAAAGAGGGAGAATGCCGGCAGCTGGGATTCTGGGCTGGAAAAGGAGCAAATATTAGAGACCTATTATGCACAGCTCCAAAAGTCCTGAAACTTCATGGAAGACATTTTCAAAATATATAAAAAATACTCGGCGGAAGAAACTCACCAGGGGGGCCACACCCTGCCCACGAGGGTGGGGGAGCGCCCTAACCCTCTGGGCGCGCCCCCTACCTCGTGGGCCCCCTGGTGGCCCTCCGGTGGCGATCTTCTGCTATATGAAGTCTTTCGATGGGGAAAAAATCATAAGCCTTCTTCTCGGACGAAACTCTGCCGCCACGAGGCGGAACCTTGGCGGAACCAATCTAGGGCTCTGGCGGAGCTGTTCTACCGGGGAAACTTCCCTCCCGGAGGGGGAAATCATCGCCATCGTCATCACCAACGCTCCTCTCATCGGGAGAGGGCAATCTCCATCAACATCTTCATCAGCACCATCTCCTCTCAAAACCCTAGTTCATCTCTTGTATCCAATTCTTGTCTCCAAGTCTGGGATTGGTGCTAGTAGGTTGCTAGTAGTGTTAATTACTCCTTGTAGTTGATGCTAGTTGGTTTAATTGGTGGAAGATCATATGTTCAGATCCTATATGCATATTAATACCCCTCTGATTATGAACATGAATATGCTTTGTGAGTAGTTACGTTTGTTACTGAGGACATGGGAGAAGTCTTGCTATTAGTAGTCATGTGAATTTGGTATTCGTTCGATATTTTGATGAGATGTATATTGTCTCTCCTCTAGTGGTGTTATGTGAACGTCGACTACATGACACTTCACCATTGTTTGGGCCTAGAGGAAGGCATTGGGAAGTAATAAGTAGATGATGGGTTGCTAGAGTGACAGAAGCTTAAACCCTTGTTTATGCGTTGCTTCGTAAGGGGCTGATTTGGATCCATATGTTTCATGCTATGGTTAGGTTTACCTTAATACTTTTGTTGTAGTTGCGGATGCTTGCAATATAGGTTAATCATAAGTGGGATGCTTGTCCAAGTAAGGGCAGTACCCAAGCACCGGTCCACCCACATACCAAATTATCAAAGTACCGAATGTGAATCATATGAGTGTGATGAAAACTAGCTTGACGATATTCCCATGTGTCCTCGGGAGCGCTTTTCTCTATATAAGAGTTTGTCCAGGCTTGTCCTTTGCTACAAAAAGGATTGGGCCACCTTGCTGCATTTTATTTACTTTTGTTACTTGTTAATCGTTACAAATTATCCTATGACAAAACTTTCTGTTACCACTTATTTCAGTACTTGCAGAGAATACCTTGCTGGAAACCGCTTATCATTTCCTTCTGGTCCTCGTTGGGTTCGACACTCTTACTTATAGAAAGGACTATGATAGATCCCCTATACTTGTGGGTCATCAAGACTCTTTTTTGGCGCCGTTGTCGGGGAGTGAAGCGCCTTTGGTAGGTGGAATTTGGTAAGGAAAAATTTACATAGTGTGCTGAAATTTACTGTCACTTGTTACTATGGAAAGTAATCCTCTGAGGGGCTTGTTCGGGGTATCTTCACCCCGACCAGTAGAGCAAAGAGTTGCTCCTCAACCTACTGAACCTACTGAAAATGAAAATGTTTGCTTTGAAATTCCTTCGGGTATGATAGAAAAACTGCTAGCTAATCCCTTTTTAGGAGATGGAACAAAACATCCTGATGAGCATCTAATATATGTGGATGAAGTTTGTGGATTATTTAAGCTTGCGGGTGTACCCGGAGATGTTGTTAAGAAGAAGGTCATCCCTTTATCTTTAAAGGGAGATGCATCCACATGGTATAGGCTATGTGATGATATGGGGTCTTGGAATCACAAACGATTGAAATTGGAATTTCATCAGAAGTTTTATCCTATGCATCTTGTTCATCGTGATCGCAATTATATATATAATTTTTGGCCTCGCGAAGGAGAAAGCATCGCTCAAGCTTGGGGGAGGCTTAAATCAATGTTATATTCATGCCCCAATCATGAGCTCTCGAGAGAAATGATTATTCAAAAATTTTATGCTCGGCTTTCTGATAGCAGTCGCACCATGCTTGATACTTCTTGTGCTGGCTCTTTTATGATGAAGACT